>NW_006795223.1:454400-479075 GCF_000442215.2 Lipotes vexillifer | reverse complement strand
CACACACACACACACACACACACACACACACACACACACACACACACACACACACACAGAGCCTACCTCCCTACCCCAACCCCACAAGCACAGTGGTGGGGAGAGTAGAGAGCCTGGGGATAAAAATGCAAATTACAAGAGGCAAGTCCAAAGCCGATTTTTTTGAGTTAACCAATTTCTACCACCCTTCTGGAAGGACGAATGTCCTACTCTAGGGCAGCGGTCCCCAATCTTTTTGGAACCAGGGACCGGTTTTGTGGAAGACGATTTTTCCGAGGACCTGGCGGTGTGTGGGGGGATGGTTCAGGTGGTAATGCCAGCCATGGGGAGTGAAGGGAAGTGGCAGATGAAGCTCCGCTCCATCGCCATTGACCTCCTGCTGTGCGGCCTGGGTTCCTAACAGGCCAGGGACAGGTAGTGGTCCACAGCCCGGGAATTGGGGACCCCAGCTCTAGGGGGACACAAGAAACAGCTCCAGGTCACTTAAGACAGTATCAAAGGCATGGAAAATAATCAGGATGCAAAAACTACCCAAGGAACCTTGCAATCTCAACCCCTTCTCTGGTTGCTTGATGGCCTAGAGCTGCTGGCAGCAAGCTCCAATCAGTCTGGTTTCTCATGATGCCAATTACCACTCTGCTGTTTCTAGCCTAGTCTATTCATAACAAATCTGGAATGGTTTGCCTGCAAGCAATTATTGCAAGTACTCTTTCAGACTCATAATTCCATCTCCTAAGAAATGTATTACATTAAATTGTCTATATCCTCAAAAAACTAGGCCAAAAGTTGCAAAATGGGGTCCCTTTTCCACTAATCTGATCCTGACCAGAGATCCCAACACAAACCCCATATATTTTATATATATATATATATACATACATACATATATATATAAATAAAGAAATACTGATTTCAGTCAATGTAACTGTGACTCTTTGGTCATCATGAAGATGAAGATATCTCATAACACAGCTAAGTTAGAAGCAATGTTACTACCATTACTTTCAACTTCCCCCACAAATTTCAGATATTCAGTTTTACTACCAAATCGAATAAAAACTAATACCAGATAAGAAAACAGAAGTTAATATATAACAACTTTTATGTGTGTAACAGATAAACACTAGCATGTTTTATGAAATCACTACTATGTTTTATGAAACCAAATTTAACCCACATTCATACCTTTCAATAGGTCTTTCATCAATTTCTTAACAGAGTCAACTATATTTACAATTACTTGACAATTCCCATCCTCTTCAAGAACACATATGCCAATGTCTCTCAGTGAAGGCAGTTAATATTCTTTAAAGGGTAGCCACTGAAAAACCAATAGCTTACAAAATGTTTAAAAGCATAACTGAATTGCCAAATATAATTTTATACTTTAATATTCATTTTTGTACGCTCAGGTAAACCATCTCTCTCTAACACAAATTCCACAATTTCCAGTAAAATGCTTAGTTTTTAAAGTATTTCTCATAAGTTATTTTAAGGGTATATATTTGCATAATTTGATTTCTTTTTAAGCACTCCAGCTTGCCTAGAAAACTGTATAATTTAAGTAGAATCATTATAGATAGTGTACTTAGGTCTTAGGGTCTTGGCAGTTTACACTTTCAGTACTTAAAGGCATATAACAGCATAATATTTCGTGATTTTTAAAATCAAATATGAAAAACATACAATTAGAAATGTGCTTCCCAAAAGATGTTTCTGATGCAACACTCCTAAAATTAGGCTTTCAAAAAACATTTTACCTATGTACAGTAGAAACAGGATGCCAACCTATCTTTAAGTTGAAGTGGCATCAAAATAAATTCTTTCATTCAACAAATATTGTCCAGCTAGGGACATAAGATAAGCCCTATCTTTAGAAAGATAAAAAAGGCCATCTCTATTCCCATCTTTTCTTCCAGTTTTTCCAGAAGATACACCCTGCCGCCAGTAGCTGTAGCTCTCCTTGATCACATGACTTTCTTCTTATGGAAAAACCAGGCTTCTAATCCCAGTCTTCAGTATGTCAGAGAAATGTCATCTTATTTAAAGGCACTGGTGGGAAGAAGGACTCAGAATTTTCCCATACATCCAAATTTTTAACCAACTTTTTTTTAAAAAGAATCATGGAAAGGACTCCGGAATTGACATACAAAATAAAGAGTGTAAGCCAGTCAAGAAATAATTATGCATCTTACATAAAAATATTCATATTTATATTCTATGCAACTTTCCAATTTCCTGGAATTAATTTCCGTATGTCCTCCATTTCTACCTCACAGAATTTCTAAAAACCATGTGGTCCTGGAATGGCCTTTATAAATAAAAGTATTATTATTTAAATAGATAAATGCAACACATCTGCAATCTTTTTAATATTATAAATATGATGCATGAAAGTACGATTTTTAAAAAATTCAAAGGCCACAAAGGCACAAGATGAACAGTAAGTCTTTTTGTTACTGGCCTGAAACAAAATGGCGATACACTGTTAACGCTGTTAACTGACTTCTAGTGCGGTTACAAGCTTAACTTTAACACCATTTTACCTCTGTTTCTTGATTTACCAATTTTTATGTGCTATCTATTGACTGTCCATTGAAGAAATGAGCACTAACCCTTCCTTTGTTGCCCTCTATCTCGCAATTTTATAGGTTATATAATTTTTATATTATAAAGGTTTATAACTATACTCCTTAACTATTCCATAACTATAATCAAGTCTATCTTATATATTTTCTAGTTTGATTCTAAAAACTAAAAATTAATTAACTGCATTTATAATGTGACTAAGTAAATACTAATCACTGAAGAGAATGTAATTTTATATCATTTAGACATTACTGGTTGAAATAGAATTGTCCATGTTTTCTAAGAGTGGCAGCACTTGAATTTTCTTCTAGCTCTCTTTGGTTCTTTTTTTTTTTTTGCGGTATGTGAGCCTCTCACTGTTGTGGCCTCTCCCATTGTGGAGCACAGGCTCCAGATGCGCAGGCTCAGCGGCCGTGACTCACGGGCCCAGCCGCTCCACGGCACGTGGGATCTTCCTGGACCGGGGCACGAACCCGTGTCCACTGCATCGGTAGGTGGACTCTCAACCACTGCGCCACCAGGGAAGCCCTCTCTTTGGCTCTTTTTGAAGGCCCAAGACTGCCACTGTAGCTACCAGTTTCCTCCCCCTGACACTGCCCTACCACCATATCCTCTATCTTGGATTATATTTTCCACTGTATTATAGTGTCTCAAATATTTTCATATAAAGTACATAGTTTTTCTAAATATAAAAATATACTTGTCCTCATATGATAAATAATGTGGCTAACTATAAAAACTTTAAGTTCAATATTTTCCCCCAAATGATGAAAATACTGCTTCACTATCTTCAAGCATTCAGCACGGCTTGATTTTCCCTTTTTTTTTTTTTTGTGGTACGCGGGCCTCTCACTGCTGTGGTCTCTCCCGTTGCGGAGCACAGGCTCCAGACGCGCAGGCTCAGAGGCCATGGCTCACGGGCCCAGCTGCTCCGTGGCATGTGGGATCCTCCTGGACCAGGGTACGAACCCGTGTCCCCTGCATCGGCAGGTGGACTCTCAACCACTGCACCACCAGGGAAGCCCTGATTTTCCATTTTTTATTCCCTGTCTCTGGCAGTAACTGAGGATTTTCTTTTTATCCTTAGAGTTCTGAAATTTTACCAGATGTGTCTAGATATAGGTCTTTTTCCATTCATCCTGTGTGGTACTAGATGGGTTCCTTTAATCTGAAATTCATTATCTTTTTCTGGCTCATGATATTTCTTCAATTATTTCTTTCAATATTTTTCTCCTTTCCACGTTCCTGTTCTTTACTTCTAGAACTCATATTTACAGATATGAAAACTTTGTGATGTATTTTCCATACTCTTTTTCTCTCAATTTTTCCAGATTTTTTTTCTTTTTTTTTTCTTCACATACAGAGTTCCTCCTCTTTGGCTCCAAATCAACAACTCAGTCTTGATTCATGCTAAATTGTTATTTAACCCATCCATTAAAATTTATCTTCATAATTTTCAAAATCTGTTCTGGTTCTCTGCCACTTTTTCAATGAAACTATGATTAATCATTGCAACACGTTCTTGAATCTTAATAAAATACATATTACACTTTTTTTTCTTTGAAGTTTTCTTCTAAATTTTATCTGAGGTCAGCTGTTCTTTCTTTCATCTTAATCCTCTTCCATCTTTATTCTCCTCAATTGTCTGTCTGTTTATATTGGCATAAAAAAGATTATTTTTGGCTCTCTCTGAGGTTGTTCGAATTTGTTTTCCCAAATGGTGTCTCCCTTAAATGGGAGGGTAGTACTATTTAAGCAGGTATCCCAGAAAGGTACCTAGACAGGAAGTTAAACTTGCTGGGATCCGCCAAAACTGCTATTCTCTGAAGAGGCATGCTTCAGTGCCTCTGCTTCTCTCTCAGGTTCCAACACCTCAGATGTCCTACTGAATTGCTAATCTACTTTCTTAAAAGAGAACAGTTCTTAGACTTCTGGCCTGAGGGCAGGCATGACTGCCACCAGGGCTGTTAAGACTGGAGGAAGGGCAGGAAGGAGGTCCAACTAACGCAGCACTTTGGAAAATAATTCTTTAAAAGATTCTTGATTATTACCCAATTGCCCACTACTGTTCTCTGTACTTGTTGACTCCAAGCTTGGAGTCTTTCTGAGGTTCCCCTAGGAAAACCTGAGCTTACCTCTGGTATCTTGAGTTCCAGTTTCCTTTGAGATTTTGCTGTCAATCCAATCCCATGAACTTCCTATCTTCATCATAATTTCTTGTCCTCTGATGTTACCTGTAGTATACTGTGAACTGTAATTTTACTGTTCAACACACATTCTCCCCGGTCCCTTTTTCTAGTAATATAATCCCTCTTGTCCATGGGGAAAATATTACATGTGATTTGGGTGGAGGTGAGTCTTCCCAGCTACCACTGGGGTGGCCACATGACCCAGGTCTGGCTAGAATAATATCCCATCCCCCCTCTCCTCTGGCAGCCATCTTTGCCTGGCTGAAAATAAAACTAATACAGAAGAAAAGAGAGACTAAAATGTTGAAAGAAAACCAGTACTGATGATATTATTCAAATATGGACTTATCCATGCCTAAAGATGGATCTTCCCTCCTTCCCCACACACATCCGAGCACATATAAAGCTACAGAGCTAATAAAGTCCTTTTACTCCTCTTTAAGGTAGTTTGACCAATGTAATAACATCTGTCCCTTACTTTTCAAAACTGCGGTTTAATTCAATCTTTAAACCATATAAGTGGGATGTTGGGAAGAAAGAAAGCTAAAGGAATGTACTCAATGCACCATATTTAAAAGAAAAGTTAAGACCAAAATTGTAAAATAAGCCAGAAGAAATAAAATTAAAGCTTTATAGTTTGGTGTTAAACACAGAATGAGGAAATAGCTATAAACTTTATTAAGTGCATCCTATCATTTCCTAAGACATCCTTCATACCTCTAGGGGAAGAAAAGCATATATAGAAACCAATTATCTCTTAACTAGTTTTTTCTGAGTCAAGATTCCAAAGGGAAAGAAAAGCATATATAGAAACCAATTATCTCTTAACTAGTTTTTTCTGAGTCAAGATTCCAATGGTTTCATAAAGAACAAAGGAGGAAAGACTGGTAGTGATTTAAAATGTTCTAATCTATTATATATCCAAAGAAAACTCTCGGAAAGGTTATATAGTGTCAACTTCTGGAAGAAAAATTCTTTAGCTTTGATATGATTATTTGAGAAGAGGTATGGAAGGGGTTGTTTACTTTTTAATTTTAGAGGTGATAAAAAGCACAGAAGGTCATTGAACGCCTCAGTGGATGAAAGATGAAATCCAGTACTCATCACCTAAGGTAAATAATTCACGGTTCATAGACCTATGCCTCAAAAGTTCTATCCTCCTGAAATTTGCAAAATGCTGTATGTATATATTTAAGTACATCTGAGGGAGAAGGGGTCCACAGTTTTCATCAGAATCTAACTAAAATCCATGACCTAAAAAAGGTAAAGAAAACTGCTCCTGACTGGAAAAGAACAATGACAACTTCATTCAAGAATTACATTTAACAATTAAATACAAAAAAACTAAGTAATGAATACCTCCAACATATAAGACAGTGTATTAAATACAGAATTATCTCCATTCTTTAGAAAAACTCTGTTAGAAAAAATTATTAGTCCCAACATGGATGAAGAAAATGAGGTTAAACAGTAATTTTCCCAAAGTCACAAAGTATTAAAGCAGGATGCAAAAGTTTCCCAACTTGATTTTAAACTTTTTCCATATAATGTCTTTTTTCCAGGAGAAATATTGGAAAACAAATACAAAGGCAATGGGTTATTTCATAATGGAAAGTAATTTTATGTCAGGCACAGAAATTGCCAAGTATTCACATGCCTGGGGTTTAATGAAATTGGAATCTCACCCTTCAATTAAGATTTTCAGGGAAACTTCTGCTTCTAGTAGTAAGGTCAGAAGCCCTTAGTATTTGATTAAGATTTATGAATCTTAACATTCAAGGCTGTCTAAGCCAATGAATGGCTCCCCGTGCTATTCTTCTGGGCTCCATGGGGAAAAAAACGAAGTTGCTCGTGCATGGAGACAAAAAGCTGCAATACCAATCCCATGTTTTTTATGTCTTGGCATACAAGATAAGAGGATCTGGTGATAAGGCTAAAGTAGGCAAGAACTTCTACATATGAAAACACCTCCCACATACCTAAAACACATTTAACAACTTAAAATATATTCCAGAACACGGCTCTGGCCGTGAGAGAACTCAGTACCAGAGTTTGGGTTGGAGCCAGCAAACTGGGTCGAATTGTGGAGAGGATCTTGGACTGAGAGGTGGTAATACTGGGTAGAGTAAGAAAAAAAAAGGAAGGAAAGGTACAAGTGAAAGAACAATCCACAAAGTAAGTTAGGGATATGTTTTCAAAGTTCTGAGACTTAAGGGGCTTCCCTGGTGGCGCAGTGACTAAGAATCTGCCTGCCAATGCAGGGTACACGGGTTCAAGCCCTGGTCCGGGAAGATCCCACGTGCCGTGGAGCAACTAAGCCAGTGCGCCACAATTACTGAGCCTGCACTCTAGGGCCTGCGAACCACAACTACTGAGCCCACGTGCCACAAATACTGAAGCCCATGTGCCTAGAGCCGTGCTCCACAACGAGAAGCCACCGCAATGAGAAGCCCGCGCACCACAACGAAGAGTAGCCCCCACTCGCCAAAACTAGAGAAAACCCGTGCGCAGCAACGAAGACCCAATGCAGCCAAAAATAAATAAATAAAATAAATAAATTTATTAAAAAAAAAAAGTTCTGAGACTTAAGAAAACAGCATGGTCAGATCTTTGCTTTGATACCTGGCCATTTTATCTAGAACCACTGAATCACCTGCTAAGCCTACAGCAGAGAAGTCACTGAATATACGGTTTGCCTCATCATTTCCAGAAAAGGAGATAAAAGAGTAAGAAAAGGATGTTGACTTTCCCATTACTCTTATCTGTCCCTCTTTATTAACAGTATGATTAAGTAGTAAAAAACTTTAAATTCTGGGGCAATTTAAGAATATATTCTATTTAAATACTAAAGATCTAATGAATCCAGGATATAATCCTAAAAGATCATTTAATCCACACAACTATTATTTGTGGAATCTTCATTACAGAATCTCACTTCCTATGCTAACACTGGCTCCACCTAAAATAAATTAACCCACATGCACAATTACAGCCGAAGAGTTTTATTAGCAGTCTATGAATTCAATAAAATAAATTAAATGGAGTCAGGAAAGAAATAAAAGTCAGATTTTTCTAACTTACAGATTTTAAATTGTATTTTTTAAAAACAACCAAACATATTACTAGTCAGTAACCCCATTTTTACAACACTCTCCATTCTTCCTCAAACTTCAGTTTTAAAAACTAATATTTACGGAGACTGTTATAGTTCACAAATGTTTTCACACACTTAGCTCATCTGACCCCCAGCAAGAGAAGGTATTATGATGTCCCTTTTAGGTGAGGCTCTGAGAGATTTAGCTTGCATATCACACTTACTTGACAGCATGAATTGAGAGATGTAGTAGGGTCTAAGACAGCATTCTTCTCACTTCACATTTTAAGAACTTACTATAAAAGAGGTCATCTACAAGGTATCTATTTTCACTTGATGTTCCAGAAAAGGGGAAGAATAGTATACGATTCATTCACAATCTATGAAATCCATCTCAAGATCAATCACATGAATTTTTCCCAAGATGGAGTTAGGGAAACAACAAGATGTAACAGAACAGAGCAACATTAACTACACTCCTATAAAGTCTTTTTTTTGAAGGGTGTGGGGTGCAGTTTTATAATCTGGTGTTCTAACCAACTCTTAAACGTACCAGGACTATTACTGCTTACGTATAATGACCCAGGGGTAAGTCATAAACTAGAAAAAGATGTCATTCACACAGATCTGTAAAGATGACCAAAAGGCAACATGAAATAAGCTAGTGAGTTCTACAATTTATACAAAACAGCTCTTGAGCAATTACTAGGGAGACCATGAAAGAGTAGTAGGGAGGCAGTGAACTACAGAAGTTAAAAAAAGCAGACTTTGATGTGAGACTGCCCATGTTTATATCTTATTTCCATCATTTACTGTGACCTTGAGCAAGTTATTCTTTTCCCTGATTTTTTTTTAACTACAAACTGTGGATAATATTATTATCTACCTCTTAGAGTTGTGAGGGTTAAATGAGATACTATACATAAAGCAATTAGAACTGTGCCTGGTATATAGTAAGCACTCATTAAAATACTAGTTATTAAAATATTAGTTATTGAGGTTATAATTACCCAATGTTCTAAGTGTTATGAATACTTTCAGGGAAGAGGTGGTTTTTATCTGGCTCTTAATGGGTAAAGCAGCTAACAGAGTGACATCCACCGAAAACAGATATCAATGGGGCTTGAAAGCTGACATCTGACATAGCACATCCTAAAACATACTAAACCACTACAAAACCACTGTAGTTTAAAAAATACAGTGCTCATACACATAACAAAATGGGAGTTACAGAAAGAGACCCATGTACCCTTGGCCTAGCACTTTCACCATTGGAATACATCCTACCAAAATACAGACACACATACACAGAGATACATATCAAAAAGAGTCCACTGCAGTATTGTTTGTAGTAGAACACTGGACACAGCCAAAACACTGGCTATAAACACTCAATAAAACCAGGGAAGTCATGATACCTGACAAGGGAACACTCCACAGCCATTAAGAAGAAAAAGATAAACGATAAGTGTATTTATATGAGAAGAGTCTATGATAAGACCATTAATTTTAAAAAGAAATTTTCGTAATATTTTTATAATAACCCCATTTATGCAAAACACAAATTTGTTTACACAAGTACACAATTTACATTTACATTTACTACATGATTTAATAAAAACAAAAAAAAGATAATGCAATCTCCCTTTAAGACTCCACCAACATTAAATAAACAAACATCAGTCATAGTTTAGCAACTTTGCTACATACTTCAGCATAGGTTCAGTTTAAAAGATGTATCATCTCTTCAATAAAATTAAAACATCTATCTCAGGTCATATAGCAGCTCTGCTATTTTGGCTTTTCCTGAATAGCAACTGCATAAGTATTAAATTATTCCTGGTTTATTTGAAATATATTTTTAAAATATTGAAACAAAACTAAAGAACACTGGAATGACAATGCAAGAGAACTAAAACACATTCATAGTTTGTAGATCCTGCCCTAATAGTGTTATGGAGGTGTTCAAGTCCAAAGGCAGCCTAGTTAAGGCTAATGACATCACAAATCAATATGAACATGGTACAGATGCTGGTGCTGAAGGCACCTTTACTTCTTTAGTAGAAATCTGGAAGAGAGGGAGGGAAGAAAGGAAAGAAGGAAGCCAACCCTACTTACAGGCTTAAAAGGCAGTAAAAAATATATATTTTTTTTCACAAGACCACTAAGTAAGATGAAAAATATGGAACATTACTTTGTTAAACATAAAACCCTACAGATGTTAGCTACTTATCAAAAAGCACAGGAAATTGCTTAGTACAAACAACTAATTTTAGTACGTGGGCCTTAAGGTTATACAAATATAATACATATAAAGATGTACATACTGAGCAGATATAACCCAGTCTATTGTTCTATTGTCTAAATATATGAAATAAAGGTAGTACTTCAAATAGTGGGAAAGGATAGATGATGAAATAGCTAAATCAACTGATTAACTATTTGGAAACATAAGACTAAGTTCATGTCTTCCTCCAAAGCCAGTATAAATTCGAATTACAAGAAATGAGTGTAAAAATTAACAGGCACAATAAGCCAAGAGGTGGAAGCAACCAGAATGTCCGTCGATGGATATATGGATAAAACAAAATGTGGTATATATACATACAACGGGATATTCAGTCTTAGAAGGGAAGGAAATCCTGTTACATGATACAACATGTATGAATCTCAGGACGTCATGTTAAGTGAAATAAGCCAGTCACAAAAAGACAAGTACTATATGATTCTACTTATATGAAGTATCTAAAGTAGTCAAATTCATAGAAACAGAAACTAGAATGTTGGCTGCCAGGAGTTGGCGGAAAGGAGAATGGAAAGTTGCTGTCTAATGAGTATAGAATTTCAGCTTTACCAGATGAAAAAGTTCTGAAGATCTGTTACACAACAATGTGAATACACTTAACATTACTGAACTGCACACTTAAGTGGTTAAAACAATAAAATTTTTGTTGTATTGTTATTAAATTGTTTTAATTATACAAAATTAAGAAGTACACACTAAATTACTTAAGCCACTTAAAAAATTACTTGACTATAAAGAGATCAAATAAAGCACTTGATCGAACTTCTAACAACTCAATGGCAAAAACAGTTAAAAATACAACATATAAGATTGAAAGGAAAAAGGATGCATATAAATTAAATCTATAAAGCACAAATTTTATAAGACTGATGTAAGAAGGAAATTATCTATAGTTTCTCCCAATAAATTTGAAAATCTAATATGAAATGAATAATCTCCATAGAAAATATAAATCAAAAGGTTAATTAAATCAAACCCAACACTATGTTAAAAGAAAACTATATCATAATAAGTATCTCAAACACAGGTAATTAGGAAATTTATTATCGCAATTCATTATATGAAGAGATTGGAGGGAGACGGAAGAAATGATCTTTTCAATAGATGCCAAAAAAGCATTTGATAAAATTCAGTATACATTTCTGCTAATATTTAGTAGGGTAAAAGAAAGAGATATACTAAATTGATAAAGGATTATACTTAATAGTGACCCAACAGCACTCCCATTAAAACAAGGGAAAGACAAGGATAGCCTATATTACCACTTTTATTCAACATTTTGGGCCTGTTCAAATCTGATGCAATAAGAGAAGAAAAACAAACAACAGATATAAATACTGAAAAAGAGACAAAAGACAATCATTTATTGGAGTCAAGATAACATCCTTAGGCCAAGTTAGAAGTTTGGGCTTTATTCTAAGAGAGATGAGAAGTCAAATAACAATTTACATTTCAGAAAGATTAGCTTAGTTGTTGCATGAATAATAAATGGAGTATGGTGAGACCAGAAGAGAAAGCTAGGAGATCAAATTAGGAGGCTGCTATGAAGTCTAAGTAAGATAATAGCCAGCACTAGGGTAATGGCAGCAAAGATGGAGAGAGATGGCTCAGGTGGGAATGACCTCTCCTAGTCTACCTCCAAGATGGAGTAGAAAGACATGATGTAGCCTGAACAAAGAAATCTTCTTCCATAGTAGAAGCTGCTGGTTCAGGAATGGACACATGACCCAAACTAGGCCAAAAAGAATATTTCAGGAGCCAGAAGTCACTTTTTTTCTTATATTGCTAGCCATAAGGACAATGTAATCCTAGAATTATATTGGTGTAAGTCTTTAATTATCTCCCAATATCCACACTCCCCTTTTTCTTTTAGTAAAACACTTCTCCCACAAGTTATATCTGGGTATAATGGCCATAGAGCAAGAGCTAGGTCCTAGGTATGGACATATAACTAAGTTCTGGCCAACAGGATATAACAGGAAGTTATGTTTGCAATTTCTTGGTCAACTCCTTAAAAGGAAGCTATCTGTGCTCACTTTTCTATTTCTTATTTCTCATGGGCTGTGTATTAGTTTGCTAGGGCTGCCTTGCAAAATACATAGACTGGGTGGCTTAAACAACAGCAATTTATTTTCTCACAGTTATTGAGGCTAGAAGTCCAAGATCAAGGTGTCAGCAGGTGTGGTTTCTTCTAAGGCCTCTCTCCTTGGTTTGCAGATAGCCGTCTTCTCACTGTGCCCTCACATGGCCTTTTCTCTCTGTGTACACATCCCTGGTGTCTCTTTTTATGTCCAAATTTCTTCTTCTTATAAGGATGCTTGTCAGACTGGATTAGAGCACACCCTACATGACCTGATTTAACCTGTCACATCTTGAGATACTGGGGGTTAGGGCTTCAGCATGAATTGTGAGGAAACACAATTCAGCCCACAATAGGGTGAAACATGGACATAATGCTGGTAAACCAGATTAGAACTTGTAGATGAAGTCAACACTCTAAGGCACAGCTATTCAATAAAACTTTCTGTGATGATGGAAACGTTCTATATCTTCATTCTCCAATATGGTAGCCACTAGCCACATATGATTATTTAAATTACATTAATTTAAAATTAAATAAAATTAAAAATCCAGACCCACATTTCAAGTGCTCAGTAGCCATATATGGCTAGTTACTACCATACTAGACAGCACAGGTTAAGGGATGGTGTAACAAAACAGTAGAAACTTAGATCTACGAATGACATGAAGGACTACCCCCAGATTATCACATAATCTACCCTGTTTGAACTTCATGTATTTTGGAGTCTCTTTGTTCAAATAACCCATCCTATACTGTAACTAATACAGTAAGTTAGTAGTGGAATGCTGCAATAACAAATTCCTAAAAATTCTGATAAGGCTTAGAAGACAGGTAGCAAGGAAGCGTATCAGGCTGGGAAGCCAGCAAGTCTTATGCAGTAGCAAAGCATCTTGTAAAACTCTTGCCTGCAATCACGAGTAGGGCACATCACATGACTACCAAGTATGGAGCTCCAAGAAAAGCAATTAGAAAAACTCAAAATATTGATGTGTTAGCTGTTTAAATAACTAGAAAGATCAACTCAACTATGAATAAGGCAGTTTGTAAGCAGAGATAGACACAAACCCTACTCTATAACAGTCTAATTTGGGGTCTCTCAGGTTTGGGAAAGGCAGTTGTTTCTGCATTCCAAATACAAGGAGTTAACTTTCTGACCTCAAAGATTCTTTGTCAGACAGTAGCAAAGATCAGGTACAGGGTGTTTCTTTCCCACCTATGATGATTTTTGATGTGTCAAGTTGGTTAGGGTAAACTAAGAGGAAAGAAGGGCAAAAGCCATTTGGTAAATACTTTTTCTCAGTTATTCAGACACTAATCTAGGTGCTGCTGTTAGAGGTGGGGGGCGGGATTTGCAGATATAATTAAAGTCCCTAATAAGCTAGGGTGATCATCCTTAGTGAGCTGGACCTAGTCAGCTGAGCTCTTAAAACAGACTGGGTTCTTCCTGATAAATGTGACTCCAAATACCAGCTGAGTCTATAGCTGCTAACCCTTCACCGGATCTTCCTTTTCTAATTGCCTATGGAGAACAGCTTCAGCATATGCCCATGTGTTCAAGCCTGCCTGAGCTCTTACCTTTTCAACTTGCTTACCTTACAAATTTTAGATTTGTTAGCCAGCCCACAGAATTGTGTAAGCCAATTCCTTGTGATAAATTTCTTAATATATACCTATCTATCTATCTTTCTACCTAGCTATCTATCTAGCATGTATAAATCTCCTACTTGTTCTGCCTCTGGTTAAATCTTGACTGATATGTCACCCAAGCCTATTATTTCAGATGCCCTCAAGGTAGCCAGGTAACACAGGGAGAAAGGAAAAGGCCTAGTAGAGAGAGAAGTAAGAGAATGAGTTGATTTCAAAAAAAATATGACAAAAAGAGACCTGCTGTAGTTAATATCACATGGTACTGACTTAAACAGAACAGAAATCTATTAAATGTTTGAGACAGATTTACCATCAAACCACATTACTGGCCTATAAAACTCTATAACTGAACTTTAAGTAACCCTGCAGCCCCTAAATGTACGCCAACTGGTACAGTGCTATAAAAGTTTTGCAATCTCAAATGCCTACCACTTCAGATGTGGCAAAGGAAGATAACAAGGAATAATCACCAAAGAACAAAGCCAAGGACACACACACAATATTCAAAAGGGCATTCCTCCCAAAGAGCAAAATCAGAGTTTAACCAAGGATTTTACATAGTTGCCAGGGTAGTCTTCTCCTGTCCAGAAGGATTTCATTGTTACTATGGACCAATGACTGCTGTCTACTTACTCCTTCCTTCTCCAAAGAAGCTGTCATTATGATTATCCTATTCCTATTCACCACTGTACAATGGGTTGGGCAAAGGAAGGATAGATACGTTGTTTATTATTTTACAGATTACTGGACTGAATTAAGAGGACAAGCATTATGTAGATATCCTACACTGTGAGCTATATGTAGTATCCAGATGGGACTTTGGATTGATTCTCTTGAGGAAGAAAGAAGACTATGTGTTGGAAAAAAGGTTTGTACAACTGTTGGGTGGCCAGAAGTTTTAGCCTGGTACTCAAGAAGAAAGGTTTATATTGGAGATATAAACTTGAGAGTCATTAGCAAATGCATATATAAAGACACAAGACTAGATAAAATCACCTAAGAAGTAAGCAGATAAAAGACCAAAAAGGGCCCCAAAATGAGCAATGATGTACTAAATAACCAAAGGATGTACAGTGAAGGGGGTGGGAGGAAGCAAGAAGACCAAAAAAAAGCAGCTAGTAATGTAAAAACAGGAGAGGGTAGTATTACATTAGCAAAGAGAATAGCACTTTTTAAGAGACAAGGATTGGTCAGCAAGGTCAAATGCTGATGAAAAGAGTAAATAAGAAATGGATAAACAATTAAATACTATATCCAAAAAGATATCCATGTATCTTTGGGAAAAAAAGTATAGAAGTATCAAAAGAAAATATCTAAGAAATTTTGTTTAAATACTGGGGTAAAGAAGGAGTCATAAAAGAATAATTCATCTTACTACAAAAAAATAAAAAATTTTCTACGTTGTGAAAATAATGTAAACAGAGAATATGTTGCAACAACACCGTGAAGGATTAATACCCATAAATATAAACAGCATCACAAATCACTAAAAAAAAAAACTCTAATAGAATAATAAGTAACAACTGTAATAATAGATAAAACAGGAAATTTTCAAAAGAAATCCAAATAAAAAATAGACAGGAAAATTTGCTCAATGTCAACAGTAATAAGGAAAACAAAAACAAAACACTATTTTTTGTTTAACAGATTTTAAAAACTAAGATGATCAAATCCAGTGGCATTCTTACACACTGTTGATGGAAGTAAAACTTGGGAGCATTTATCAAATTAACACGTGAATAACCTTTGGCCCTTAAATTCCATTTCCAGAAATCCATTCCAAAGAAATACTTTTGTACTCAAAAATAACTGTAAAAGGATGTTCACTTCAGCAATGTGTATGTGATAGCAATGTCCTGAAAATAATCTGTCTACCAACATAAAAGATCAAATAAATTATGAACATCATACTGTGAAACATTCATAAGTAAATGAGAATGAGCCAAATCCTAACATACTCTCTCAGACACCCCCCCCCCACACACACACACACCCACACCCACACCATCTCTCTCATTCAACTCACTCTCACCAACAAAGAAACTAGACCATTTGATATACACCAAGCTGTTAGCAGCATTTACTCTAAGAGTTGGATAAAATCTTCATGTATTAGAAGACTCTTTTTTTTTTTTTTTTTTACAAAACAAGCATCACTAGTTTTTATAGTTAAATAAATATGTAATCATTATCTGAGAAAAAAAAGAATGCAAAGATGATTTCAAATAATAATGATTAATTCTGGAAAAAAGATTAGGTGATTTTTGTATTCCTTAGATATTTTTTGATTTTGTCAAATTTTCTACAAATATGTGTAAATTTCTACAAATATGTATGCTTAATTAATTAATAATGTTTAATTATAGAAACACTGTATTTAAGATCTAATTTAAAAGACATTTAACATTGCACTTGCCATTGCCCTGTAACTCAATTTTTCATATTTTAACCCATCTCTACCTGCAGCAACCATAAGTATACTAGTATAGCTACCTCTTTTCTTACTACAAAATCTTCAGGGTAAAATTAGAATGAATGTTTCTTTGGTGTAACTTAGTAGTCAAGGACACTCTAAAAAAGTATCACATAACAGGCCTCATCTTAAAAAAATTTTTTAAATAAAAAAAAATACCCCAAATTAGTGAGTATTCCAAGAGACACTCATAAAAGATGTAAAGTCTACACTATCAGTATGCAAAAACAGAACAATCCCTATAATGAGACCAATTCTAAAGGCACACAGATACACTGAAAACTGTTAGACTCCCAAGTAAAGTAATCATACAGGATTAAAATCATCCTCACAGTTTTAAATTATTATTAATTTTGTCTCAACAAGATTTAAATTTTATGAAGCTGGGCATAATGTCTCAATTTCTTCAAAACCCTCAAAATTCCGAAGTGATTATGCTAGGTCTCAATAATGCCTCTTAAATAAACTTAGTTAGAAAAATATACTAATAGTGATACTTACCTTCTAAAAATCATAAAAAACAGAATTCCATCACTGTGTTAAGTTTTCACGTATGCAAGTTTAAAAGTTTTACTAACTATATAGAGCTATGATTTTAAATATAGCTAACTTTTTCATATTCCCTGAGAAGGAAATGGTAGAGATTATTATATAGTAAAAACAGCCACACATAGTAGATACACAATAAATGTTTGGCAAGTAAAAGAATCAACTCCTATACCAAATCTCACACTAGTAAGAACTACACTAGAGGCTTTGCAACAGGTCTATTTTTGTTATTAACTTCATATAAAAAACAAGAGGGAAATATGGCACAGAGAAGGGAAAAGACAATAATGGGGTTAAAGACTGAACTGAAAACAGATTTGGTGTAACACAAACAGAAGGACTTCCTTTTCTTCTCAGGTTTCAGATTTAGGGCCATAGGAAAGAAGAAAAGGAAAACAGAACTTCATGTTAACGTTTTTTTATTCCAAATTCAAAACTGATGAAACCAATTTTTCGACAGATCTCTCTGAAATATTTTTCATTCAAATGTTCTTTAATTAAAAAACACTCCATGAGGAAAGACCAAGCCAAGAATTAATTTTAGGATAGGTCTTTTATTTCTTCACTTTTCTTTTCTGTTCCTTTCTTTTTTACTGGGGGGCAGGGAGGATTAAAAAACTAAAGATTAAATGAGACCAAATGATAGCTCGGGAGGGGAATATACCCTACTGGAGATGCACAGCTATAAACTAGTTTCATAAATTTGCCATGTCTAGTCTATACTTTCAAATAATCTCAAGAAATGAGAAATGAGTTTACTTATTTTCAAAATTGAAATAACACTAATACACCTCATGTTTTTCTTCATGTTGTGACTCAGTTTGAGTAACTGGTTAATTTGAACATTAAATAATAAGAGCGATGAGAATATAATTAAGGATAATCAGCAGTCCTCCTTGAGCATGGATTCCATCCCTCACCCTCCAATCATTTTTTTTTTTTTTTTTTTTTGCGGTACGCGGGCCTCTCACTGTTGTGGCCTCTCCCATTGCGGAGCACAGGCTCCGGACGCGCAGGCTCAGCGGCCATGGCTCACGGGCCCAGCCGCTCCGCGGCATGTGGGATCTTCCCGGACCGGGGCACGAACCCGTGTCCCCTGCATCGGCAGGCGGACTCTCAACCACTGCGCCACCAGGGAAGCCCCCTCCAATCATTTTTAAACTCTCTCTCTAGAACTTCCTTAGTTTTAGTAATCATATTCACGGTACAGCAGGCAGAAATATATATAATCTATTTTTTGCAGATGTATCTTAGCATTATTTAAAATTAGAATTATGACTTTGGTTATCTCTAATACCTTATTTAATCTTGTTTAACATTATGTTGAACTTTTACTGAAAAAGCATGCTTTGTTTCAGACCATTTAATCAAAAAAGCACATTTTTTTACCCATGACTCATATAAACCTATTTAAAATTTTCAATCTATTCTCAATAATCTTGTTTTCCATTCCCATCAGTACAATTCAATATGATCTATCTGCATACTTTGAGAGATTTTATTATATATCAAAATTATCTATAAGAACACTAATAATATTGGCTCCAAAAAGAATTCCTAAAGTACTGTGATTTACATGTTTTTCCACATGACCCTCTTTTATCTCTAGTTTCACCCTGAAGTAAACATAAAAAGTCAACTCTAAAAAGATCAGGTAATGTTTATGAGTTTCGTAGGATGACAGAAGTCAACCTAAGTTATGCTTTCAATAATTAAGTCTATATTGATTTTTTCATAGCATTCTTGGGGAAGATAAAATTTCCAGCATGTCCCTTTTCAATAATTAAAACCCTAAATTACAAATCATGATAAAATGATACCTATAATGCTCTACAATTCCACTTCCCCTCATGACTGGATAAGAATAGTTTCTAAAGACAAAAGAAAAAAAAAAGTTAAGAAGTAAAAACACCGTTAAGTCAGGAAGGGTATTTTGCTTCTGGGTGGCAAATGGATAGGCAAAACTCTACCAGAAAGGTAAGGTTCCAGGCACTAGAAGGAGTATTCATATTTACCCATCACCTTCTATTCCCTAATGACTTTTTTTTTTTTAAAAAAGGTGAAAGCTGAAGGAAGTTAGTCAGATTTGGAATAGGTTACCATGGATGTTGGTGCCCCCTATCGGTCCTAACAAAAATATAAGTGGTATCAGCAGGCACTAATTCACATACCATTAGGAAGTAAAAATTCCTTTTTGTCTATGGTCAAGTACAGGAAAATTATAAGGAAGCTCATTATATCCACATTTCCTAAGCCACTAAATTATCCTTAAAAAATGCAGAATATACTGTCATAAGTGCAAATACTCTCAAGGGCCTAAAAATCAACCTCCTAGTCAACTGATGGTCTAATTTGGATTCTAGTAGAAGCAGTCTAGCAAATTAGTCTAGTGAATTTCTGGAGTCAAAATGTACTGCTTTGATGATTATTCAACAGTTAAAACTTTCACAATACTAACTCCAATTAGGTTGGTGAGGTTAATGACTAGACTAAACTGAGTAATTAGAATCCCATAAAAGCATCTGACAGGGGTCCACCATAAATACCTGCAACCAATTTCTGTTACCTTAAGACTTGAGGTCCAGGGACTTCCCTGGTGGCGCAAGTGGATAAGACTCTGTGCTCCCAGTGCAGGGGGCCCGGGTCCGATCCCTGGTCAGGGAACTAGATCCCACATGCACACTGCAACTAAGAGTTCACATGCTACAACTAAGGAGCCTACGTGCTGCAACTAAGGAGCCGGCGAGCCGCAATTAAGGAGCCCACAAGCCACAACTAAGGGGCCCGCCTGCCGCAGCTAAGACCCAATGCAACCAAATAAATAAATACATAAATATTTTGAAAAAAGAAGAAATCTTTAAAAAATAAAAAAGACTTGAGGTACCAAATATGTCCAAAGTAACTAAATAAGATATATTTATAAACTATTTTTACTTCAGAGATCTGACTTCACCAAATCCTAGCAAAGGTAAGATGCTATGACTTACTAATAACACACATGGTACGGTGCAGTAGGAGATGGAGAGATGTGTAAGACAAGTTTTCTGTCTTTGGATCTGACAGAACATAGCAGACTAGATGAAAATGCTTCATCGATTAAAAGGCAAAATATGAGAATTTAAAAGAGAGAGTAGGCATAGGGCTAATTTACCCGAAAGAACAGATAAATCTGCGACCCCCTACTTCACAACACAAATATGCCTTCTTCATTACCACATTACCTTAGAAGCAAGTTTCCCAATTCTAAACAATCCATATAAATGCTCGCCTGATTTCCCACAACCACGCAGTGAGAATGTTTCAAAATAACAAGGTAGGAAGGAGGGAGGAGGCGGTCATATACTTCTGAGTATGGTATCTAATGAAAGTTTTACACACATACTACAGATTAAGGGAAGAAAAGAAGAAAAACAACAACAACAGCAACAACTTATAAGCACCTTCAACAAAATCTTGAGTTTAACTCCAGGGTATTCATAGCCTATCCAGATCCTATGTTAACATCTCCTATTTAAAAGGAAATTTTTTTTCCTAAGATAACCTTAAAAAGCATAAGTCTTGAAAGGCAGGGAGAAGCAAAAAGATTGCCTCTAGACAAGGTGGTTTTCACTATAAAGTTTCATTCTGTTAGCAACTGTTAATTCTAAATGGTGGAAATATGAATATATTTATCTGTACTTCTCTGTATTTCTTTTTTTTTTAAATGAGCTTTTCAGAACAAGAAAAGAAAAGCTCAGGGTAGCTAATTTGTCTTCAGTGGTTGTCCTACTGCCAAAAAGTATCTTCCCCTATGCCATCTGAATTTGTTTTAACTCATCTGAAATGCCAACATCACTGATGTACTCAACATCATACGGCATACCAGAGTATGTGAATGAGTGAATGAATAGGCAGGCTTTGCTTTGAATCAAACAAACACAGGTTAAGTCCGCTCTGCCACTTATCAGCTACGTGACCCTGATGAAGTTACCTAAAACCCTTCTAACCCAGTATCTTTGCCTTTAAAATGAGTATGAATATCCCCTCCAAACATTTGTATACTTCTCATATACTTTATTCAGGATATACATTTAACCATTTGCTTTCACTCTCATACTTCCTCAAACTTATATTTAATCATTGGTGTATTTTTAAATCAATGTCTTAAAATAGTTTTGCTCACCGTTGCTTACTCAGTACAGTAAAATTCCTACCATATAGTAGAAACTCCAAACATTTACGAATAATGATACAAATATGACGACACCACAGTGTAAGGGTGAAAATGGGAACACATGAAAACTGTATTAACTCATTTAATTCTCAAAACAATGCTATAAGATAGAATCTACTATTATCACCATTAACATATAAGGAAACTGGAGAGAGGTTATGTAACTTGCCCAAGATCACAAACGTAGTGTGTGATGGACCAAAGATATGAATCCAAGCTCCATCTAATGGGAAATCCACTAATCGGAAAAGTTGTGCATCACAACTTTTGTGTTAGGAAATACATTTCTATTTTCCATATTGGTTAGTCACCCATTGAAAGCTGAGAAAATTACTGCAATTTTCAGTTTTTGATCTAAGGTTTTGCATCAGATTGGGGAGGTGGGTAAAGGAATACCTGAAGTTACACAAATTATCTAAAACATGATTATACTTATTCTGAAATACTGAAGAGAAAATCCAATTCTCAATAACCTACGCTAACATTTAGTAAAAATTAGATTCGTGTTCTTGAACATTCAAATAAAGATTTTATTTAAATTGAATCTCCTTTCCTTCCAGTGTTCCCTCTTTCAGCAGATATACAAAATATCCAGCTAGCGTTTCATTGAAGTAAACATATATATTTTTGTTAAATTATCCTCCACTTTTGTAGGTTAAATATCCCAAAACTATAACCTTTCTTACTCCTTCTTAACCTTTCAATGACTTTTTTATTAGAAGAATAATCTCAAAGACGTTATCCTTATTTTTCATTGTGTAGCCAATAACAGAAAGGAAGTAAGTACAATTAAGTATTAGCCACAAGATTTCCTAGCTCTAGAAAGTTAAACTTCTGCTAACATGTCAATAAAATGGTAATGAAATGAAAAACACTGCACAACTCATCCATTTAGCTTATAGTGTACAGTGACAATTACGTTTATTTATTTCTCTATTCTGGTCAAGGATGGAGGCAGGTGCAGAGACATACTGTCCTCCTGTCTGCTTATCCCTCATCATGTACTTGTATAGATTTATACAAATGGTTGTGCTTTCTTCCACTTATTTCTCCTGACTCAGCTCCATAACAAATGACAAACCCACTGTTTACACCACTGTACAGAAGACAGAATAAAGCATATTAAAAACAAAGAAAACACTCCCCTAGTTGATCAGTCAACATATACCATTCCTATCTTCCAAGGAAAACAAACCCAACTCACAAAACTAACACACCTACAAACTTAAGCCTATTCTACATGATTTAATGAATTACTAAAAGTTTTGCTTATTAGGCTCAATTCCAATGGACAGAACTATCTAGGTATGTGAAGTTTAGAGAATATTATTTCAGTAAGTACTGCAGTCAACTTCATATTAAGTTCCAAACCAGAGCTTGATACTTTATCTGAGAATTTAAAATATTGGTATTTTGCCCAAAGCTGCATGATTGTGTTACCTTGCAAATGACCGCCTAGTTTTTGAAAAAGGTCAGGAGGGAGATACAGGGAATAAATTGTCATGAAAAGTATACTGGTCTGCATCATTAGAAAACTCTGATTTCCACTTTTGCTGTTAGCACCACAACCAGTTTCCTTAAAAATAAAAAAAAAAAGTCTCATTTTTAAAATAAAAGGATTAGATGAGATTATCTGTAAAATGTTTCTCCTCTCTGTAAAAATAATACAATTGAATGATTCTAACTACCATATAATAGATTTTACTGGAAATAAGGATCCTGTCACATCCTTCTCTTCACTGTTTCACATGCAGGCTGAGCAACACACTATCCTGAAACACCCAACTAGGTCAATACAAAATCTATCAATACAAACCTACCCTTAGAATTCAGTAGGCTAAATGAAATAGCAGGGAGTGTCCATCTTTTTGGTATACACACACGAACTATTTATTACATCTCTACCGATATAACTTCAACCAGTCTGAGGTCAAAGAGAATCTGGTTTTCTACTAACAGACAAGTCTCAAATTCTTTAAAAGGTATTTCCCTATTTGAAATTAGGGAACCCAAGTTCCAATAATGCAATTTTCGAAAAACCAGCCTTTTACCAAAATTAGCTGTGCTTGTGGAAAAGAATAAATGGCAAGTGGTACTTCTAGATAATTCTGTTGTTCTCTCTTATAAGTTAATTTATAATCAGCCTTTAAAGCTGCTTTCCTTCTGCTGCCTTAAGTTACAACTTCTTTCTTCAGATCAAGATTTTCAAGCTTCCATTTCAGGGAGTGGACAAAAGAGTCACAAAAGAGCTGCTAACTAGTAAGGCTAACTCTTCTTCGCTTGTTCTCAGTATGGTTGGTATGTTTTACTGAGTTTTGGTTAAATGGTCTTCTTTGAAGAATGAGGTCCTGCAACGCCGCCTGTCTGTGGACCCAGGAAAAATTATAAACAGTTATTATGAAACCAGATCACTAGGACAAACCAAGAGGCCTTCCTATTCCAACTCACCACAACCAAGCCTGGCTCCAAAGCAGACTTCAGCTGCCTAACGTTATGTGGAAAGCAACAGGGCCTAGCTTAATTCTTCCTCACCAAGGAAGCATTTGAAAATGTTAAGAGTATGTACATGTAAGGATCAAACATATTTTTCATCCACTGAGTTACATATAAATGTATATGGACATAAGATCAGTTCATCCAAAATCCTTGAGAGATTGAGGAAGTGAAGGTTACTTCAGCAGCCACAATAGTTATTAAAAAAAAAAAAAAAACCTGCAGCAGAACAGTATGGAAAAGTACAGCTTCTCACGTGTCTCTCACATACACAAATACTTAGCTCTGAGTCCATTACAACCTTGCCTCCCCCCAAAACTGCTCCCCTCCACCTCACAAGTGGGAGAAATTTACCAACCTCCTAGTCGTTCCTCACGAGACTCATCTACCTATTACCTTACCCCTCCCGCTTTGGTCCCGGCCCCGCCCCAGGAGTAACACGGCCCTACTGGCCCAAGGCCGACCCCGCCGGCTGGGCAAAGAGGGAATCTAAGCGATTCCCTCCATCCTAAACCGAGTGAACCATGCCAGGGTAACGTGCTGTTCACCAACTCCGTGCACTCCGTGGTCCTCCCACCCCCACGTGTCAGCTACCCTCCCCCACATGTCCACACCTCACAATTTCGGCCGGGGAAAGAAAGGGGGCAGTGGAAAGCCTGGCCCCTAAGACAGATCAAGCCCACAGGAATCTGTCCCACCGCAAGTCCCCTCCCACCTTTGGCCCCTACCCTTTACGCTCCCTTCCTCCCTCCTTCCCTTGAAACCAGGCCCTTGCCTCAGAAACCTCCTCTTCCTCGTCGTCGTCGTCCTCTTCTTCCTCGCTGTTGTTGCTGCTGGTGCCGCCGCCGCCGCCTCCGCCGCCTCCGCCGCCGCCTCCACCGCCGCCGCTGTTGTCGCTGTCGCTGCTGCTTTCGCTGCTGCTGGGGGGTCGGCAAGTCCGGTTACGCTTGGCCTTGTGGTGTTGCTGCGGCGGCGGCTTCTTCTTCAGGAGCAGGTCGCAGACTCGCACCATCCCACGAGGAGACGAGGCCGAGCAAGCC
>NW_006795223.1:394145-454390 GCF_000442215.2 Lipotes vexillifer | reverse complement strand
CGCTGCAGACCTCAGCCGCCGGTGCAGCCGCGGGGGGGCCCGCCACAGCCGCCACCGCCGGGGGGCTCCCTTCTCCCTCAGCTGCCGCCGCCGCCGCCACCGGAACCGTAGCCTTCTCCATCTCCGGGGAAAGAGGGAGGGCGCGGACGGGGGAGGGGCGTGGGGGCTACGCTTTACCGCGATTTCGGCCGCACCGGGGCCAACACAGCGCTCGGTGCCGCCTCCGCCGCCACCGCCTCGGTCACCTCTACTGCTGCCGCCGCCGCCGCCGCTCCGCCAGCTCTCACCTCGTCTCGCGATACTAAGGGCGGGGAGCCTGACGATGGGAGGGAGGGAGAGGGAGGGAGCGTGAGGGAGCTAGGAGGGGGTGGTTAGAGGCGAAGAGGGAGACCGGCGTGTCGGAAGATCAAGCGGAGGGGAGACTACCCAGAGTCGGGGGAAGTATGCCTAGGGCGAGTTCCGATGGGGGAACGCCGGGGACAGAGGAGGGCCGCGGTTACTGCCGTAGCGCCCGCTACACCCGGATTTCTTCTCTTTCCTCGCTATTTCCCCCGCACACAGCCCTTCAGACCTCCCTTCTTCCTTCCTCGCTGGTGATTAGAACGCAGCCGCAGGCGGAAGTACGGGTGACGCCATCAGCCGTCGCCTGAGCGGTGGCGCGCGGGTGGCCGAAACACGAAAGTGAGATTTCGAGGGTCGGGTCTTGGGCCCCGGCGGGCGGGCAGTGCTGCGGTGCTGGGGGCGGGTGGGCAGGCTGGAGAGGAGCAGCCTGGGCCGGGTGGGGAGCCCATACCGAAGCACGGACCAGACGCTTTGTTAGCTGGAGGCCCGGACTGCCTGATCCGGGAGGTGGAGCCTGGTTCTGGACTCTTGTACGTAGTTTCGTTTCTGGCCATTTTTTTCTACCGCCAAATGGTGAGTTAGGGCTGTGGATCTTGAGAGATGGCGTCGTGGAAAGGAAAGAGCCCACTTTGACCAAGTCTTGGGTCAGACTTCCTGAACCTGAGTTTACACCTGTGTAACATAAAGGAGTTCGACTAAGTGAAGTCTGAGATCACTACAACTCTGAAGTTTCCAAGGGAAGAAGACAGGAGAAGGAAGCAGAATCTGTGCCAGACTGCTGATGATTCAGTGAATGACCCCGATTTTGTCCTTCCACCCCTCACCTACTCAGCTTTTTATCTGTGAAGTAAGCATCATAAGTAGTCATCCTTGTCTGTGAGTCTCTTGAAAGGAATATTGTGATGGGGGTTGTGAGTTCAGTTGTAGGTGTCTGAAGAACTTTCAGGACTTTTGGAATAATAACGTAGCTTATTGAACTTAGAATTATCCCTTTCAGGTTCAATAAGAACACAGTAGCATAAGGAAAATGAAGGAAACATCAAAGAAAGATGTACTGGCACAAGATAAAAAGTATGTCTCAGCTGACATAGTTGCCGTTTTAAGACTGCTAAGTTTAGCTGAGTATGCCTGAATTTTTTTAGCCTTTTTTTTTTTCTTTTTAGCATTGGCATACCATATGAAATGTGGGCAGTTGCCAGTACTCTACAGAGTACTATGGCAGAATTGGCAATGATTGAATCAATTCATTCAAGCAAAAATTCATCATGTACCTACTGTGTGCATAGTTTATAAAATCTAAGTCTCTGCTTCCTGGGGCTTTACAGTGTAATAAGTGGTATAGTAAATATACACACGAAGTGCTAATCATCTGCCTGTTCCTCTCTTACAACGGTTGCTAAGTTCTGTGCAGAACAGTACACTACATTATGTATCTTAACACTACAGATTTAGGTCTTAACCTCCTACTTATATATTCTTCAGCACCTTTTTCTCCCTTCCCACCAGAATACTTTTGCAGTCTTTAAATCCCAACCACATTTCATTATGTGACTTTACTTCAAACTTCACACGAAGATCGATGCTATTAGTCACAAACTCCTTCAATTTTCCAAATGCTAGAAATTTAGGTACTTCTGGATCTTTCCTTTCCTCCAATATCAGAGGAATGAGACACCCCCAGCTCTTATATAAGATGAATTATCCGTCTGTACTCTAGTTCCAATCCCTGAGTTCTCTTCTATTATCTTTTCTGTCTTCAATCCTCTACATTTGTGGTTCCACTGTGTTTCCTTTCCTTCACAACCAGGCTTTAAAGAGTATTCTACATTCAATGTCTCTTTTTGTTATCTGAATTTCACTTATTAACCCTCTGCAGTCTGACTTATGTACCTACCACACTATCACAAATACTCTGTTTGAAGTAATCCCATTATTTACAACAAAGTGAATTCTTACTCTTTTATATAATAGGGAAATGATTATTTTGTTGGAACTATTAGAATAAGGTCACACCTATTAGAATGGACAAAGCCCCTGGAGTGACTTTCTGTTCTTTTTATGTAGCATTTTTTTTCCTTTTAGAACCTTGCAACAGAGACTTGATTAGTCATTCATGAAACTTATTTCTTCTTCCTGGGCATACAGCTAGACTAAATATCCCAACTTCCCTTTAGTTATTTGTGGTCATGTGAATGACTTTTAGCCAGTGAAATGTAAAAGGAAGTGACATGCTCATTTCCAGGCTTAATGAAGTCCTTCCATCTTCACTCTTTGTCCATCAACTTGAAGCTAGTGAGTACTTAAAAACTGTATTTTGAAGATGCCAGAGCCAGAAGAGAGAAGAAGCATGAATGGCTAAATTACTACTTGGAAGATAGACACCTCCAAATTAGAAACACTGCTTTTTGGACTTCTTGTAAGAGAGAAAATTGAGATTTGAGAATTCACATGTTACAGGAGCTAGAATGACCATGACTAACCCAGAAATTGGTGCTGGAAGTGGGGTACTGCTTAGACAGTACCCCATATTTTTATGCTATAAAATATGCTGTATTGGCTTACTGATGATGCAGCAGATGTTGGAGAAACTGGTATCAGAGGCTGGAAGGAGACCCATATTTCGCAGTGGCAAAATGGGTGGTAAAACTATTACCTACCTATTGAGACTAGCTCAGTACAATCTCAATAATAAGAGGAAATAGTTCAAAAGAGTATAAGTAATACTGTATTTTGCATTTTAGCATTTTACTTTTAGCAAAACTTTGCTAAAGAGATAAGCTCAGGAAACAGTTGCAGAAATGAAAGTGCATAGGAATATTTGGAATTCTTGACCTGGAACAGTAAAAAATGAAACTAGAAGAGACCTTGAGTACAGTCCTGCCAAGATTTAGTGCTGGAACAAAAATCAGATCAAGGCTTTGGCCTTTCCATCCAAGGCCGTTATTTTCGATGGCCTCAAGGAGGCTGGGATGAAGTTCTTGAGAAACTGACACGGGGGCAAGGAAGCAAAGGAATAAATTGGGTTAGAGAATTATGTAAGAAAGAACTTTGGGTGTAGTTACTGGAGGCAAATAGATCATAGGACTAAATTTCTGAAGGAATTTTATTACTGATCAAATCATGAACCTGATTCAAATATTGTTCAAGTGTTAAAACCTTGAGGCAGCTGTTCCATCCCAAAGTTGCATAAGTAGAAAATAGAGCATAAATGCTTTACAACTTCCCAATACTCACATAGGACGTGGCCGTGGGTAATAATGGGCAGAAAACATTTCAGAGGCCAGTATTGGGCCATACAGAAGACAGAGGACAAATTCCTCTCCAAAACTAGATTGCGATCTCATCAAAACTTCCTCCACTCAGCAGATGGACCAGAAAATGCCTGCTCAGTATTTCATCATTGTTATGTATCTGTATCGCCTAGTGTCTCACAGTTTTCTCTTTTCCTAATGAGAGCATATTGTAGTTACCTGTTTCTGATCTACCACTGTACAATATGTTTCCTGGAATTTGGGGTGATATTAGAGATAACTTGTGTTTTTTAATTCATAGGTTGTATCTGGACCTAATGAAGAGGACTGCACATTACCTAAAAACTAGACTTTAAGCCCGACCTAGTAACTGTATAGAACTTTTAGGTTGTCTTTATTGGAGCAGGATGTGTTCTTTGTTTGGGAAGAGAGGTAAAATGGATATTTAGTGATCAGAATAGTGGACTCTTGCAGACACTAGATTCTTCTTCAGGGCACAGAGTTAGATTACATTTCCCAGCCTCCTTTGCAATTAGGCTTCCCAGTTAGATGTGCCAATTTGATTCTAACCAGTGGAATGTGAGTATAAGTGATATGCTCCTATTGCATTTCTGGTCCATAAAAGATATCACGTGAAAAGTTCTCCAGCATCTCCCATTCCCCAGCAACTTAAGGCATTTGTATTGAAAGCCATGTGTTGAAGATGGCGAAGTCACAAGGTGGAAGGACTCTGGTTTCCTGAATCTTCACTTGGAGGATAGATGCCTGCCTGTTAACTTGTGTTAGAGTTCTTATGCATTCTTTTTTTTTTTAAATTAATTAATTTTTTTATGGCTGTGTTGGGTCTTCGTTTCTGTGCAAGGGCTTTCTTTAGTTGCGGCAAGTGGGGGCCACTCTTCATCGCAGTGCATGGGCCTCTCACTATCGTGGCCTCTCTTGTTGCGGAGCACAGGCTCCAGACACGCAGGCTCAGTAATTGTGGCTCACGGGCCTAGTTGCTCTGCAGCATGTGGGATCTTCCCAGACCAGGGCTCGAACCCGTGTCCCCTGCATTGGCAGGCAGATTCTCAACCACTGCACCACCAGGGAAGCCCCTCTTATGCATTCTTTTGTGTGACTCACTGATATTTGAGAGTTTGTCCTAACTAATATAGATCTACCCTTGTTTCTCCAGGTGTGACCATCCATTTCCTGGTCTTAACTCCCATACCACAGGAGTGGGCCCATGAATCAAGCCAACCAAAGTACCATAATTCCTCAGTCATAGGGATTGGTTTAGGAATGGGCAGGTTAACAAAAGGAGCCAATCAAAGACAACCTCACCATTTTGGCTAGCATTATTGAGAAAGAGGCACCTCACTCTGGCTGAAGTTAAGCAAAAGCTTAAATTATCTGTGGCCTTTGGTCACCATGTGGCATGAACATGTCTGAGAAAGAAATCATTACAAGACAATAGAGGCAGTCTTGATGGTATTGCAAGAGGAAAAAAGTGCTCATGAATTGAGACATATTTCTTGGCTCTCTCCTCAGAGTTGAAACCCGAAGGGGTAAGGGATAGACACTGCCAGGAAGACTTCGGAATTCAAAAACAGGGAGCTTGTGGCTTGGGCCCTGTTTCCCACCTGGAACTTTGCCCAACACAGGCAACTACAATCAAGTAGAAATGGCAACATAATATGTTTAAGCAGATGGCCAGGCAGCATTGATAACCACTCCCACTCCTGCATGTTCCTTGACTACACTGAACTGAAAAGGAGATACAGAATTCCTTAAGAGGTATGTAAATTTGATTCACAGTAAGAGTGCAATTGCTTTACACAGGCTTGCTGCAGTACAGGGTGATTGAAACTCATGGCACAGGCTGTGGTATGAATCCATGGGTTGTATAGAGGATCCTATTGAAAAGACACTAACACCCATAAATTCTAAAGTAAGGGCAGAGGAAAAACAATCACATTTTGAGAGAATAGATTGCAAATTGTATCAACAATAGACCTTATAGCAACAAATTTAGACAGCAAGCAGGCCAGATGCCCCTCCAGCAATGCCATGGTAGGGAAGGACTTACCTCCAGCAACCAGATAAAATCTTAGAGAGAGAGAAAAGCCTAATAATACGTTAAACTTTGAATTCCCTGAACTTGCATCCAAAATTGATGTGAAATTCAAACGGACTGTTTAACTGGAAAAAGAGTAAGAAATCTCAAAATGGCAAGGTTTGGGTTTTTATTCCTGACTAGTATATAAAATAATACCAGTGTCAACAAATGACACACCCTGAAATGTAAAACTGGTAAGTCTAGGTGGCATGCACAGTGATAATGATTCCTTGGTTTAGGAGGTTCGTTAATATTTACTATGTTGTAGCAAGCAAGCAAATTGTTAAATTTTAGATCTTAGACAATATCTATATCAAGGTTAACGTTTTAGGGGAATTGGTAGAAAAATGTCAGGATTTTGCAGTGTGTCCATTAGCAAGGTCCTACAAGAAAGGGATACATTTCAGTTCAAGCTGTCTATATGAATGCAGAAGAAAGAATACAGTTAACCCTTAAACTGTGCGAATTTTTAAAAATAAATACAGTGGCCTTCAGTATTGGGGGACTCCACATACATGGTTAAATCTGCAAATGCAGAATCCACAGATCTGGAGGGTTGACTACTGGACCCTAGCATCCACAGATTTTGCTATCTGTGGCAGGTCCTGGAACCAGTCCTCTTTGAGTACCGAGGAACAACTGTGTATTTCTAAGACACTCCCTTTCTGCATGTACTCAGTAATCCATGTGACTGAGAATCAACTAAACCTGCAATGTACAGGTTTGGAAAACCCATATTCTCTGTCCTGAGCTAAAGTTAGCGCAAACACAGCTAAGGAGTTGAAAACTCAGTAAAAGATATAATTGGAACCCTGAAAAAAGCCTGCTTCTTGATCACCTCATGCATCACTTGCTGTGTATATCCTATCTGACAAAGTTTGACAAATTAGTCCCATTGTGAGGAACCACTCCCTGATATGCAACTTGGAGGCAAGTGGACAGAGATAAATCCTAGCTGCATTATCCCTAAACTCATTGCTCAGCTTATGATTTTGGATGCAAAGGCCAAAATAGAAATACATAGTTAATTTAGTTGACTGGAGGATAGACATTGCATTCCAACCGTGTAACACATTGCTAAGGGACAGAAAACAGATTAACACACCATCTCTGTTTTTGGTTTCTAAACCAGAGTTACCAAAAAGCAAGGTAACCAGCAACCAACTAAGATTGTAAGAGACTTGTATAGACAAAAAATACCAAGTCTTGCAAACAAAGGCCTATGATTGCTTAATTCCAATACCCTCTTACGTATGGGCAAGGGATCAGGGAGCACCTTCCAGAGCACAAACTCAAGACATATTAACTGGACTTCCCTGGTGGCGCTGTAGTTAAGAATCCGCCTGCCAGTGCACGGAACACGGGTTCGAGCCTTGGTCCGGGAAGATCCCACATGCCGCGGAGCAACTAAGCCCATGGCGCCACAACTACTGAGCCTGCACTCTAGAGCTCACAAGCCACAACTACTGAGCCCACACGCCGCAACTACTGAAGCCGGCGCACCGAGAGCCCCTGCTCTGCAACAAGAGAAGCCACCACAATGAGAAGCCTGTGCACCGCAATAAAGAGTAGCCCCCACTCACCTCAACTAGAGAAAGCCTGCAGGCAGCAACAAAGACCCAACACAGCCAAAAAAAACGGGACGTATTAACTAACCAAGAACCTCATCTACTAGCTAATTAGAGTGCCCTTACTTTCCTTAAGTGTATACCAATAGCTAATAAAATTATCTTTATCATGCTGTACCATGATGTGCTACATTCAAACCTGGTTTAAGAAATGCATATCACCTAGAACTCTTGGTTTCCAAGAGCAAGATGGAAAAATTGGATGAGAGTTTGGCATGTCTCCTGTTGGAGAAGAGAGTAGTTCAGTTGTCCGTGGTATAATTATATTGTCTTAGACTAGGGCATTTTAAAAATTCTGTGTACTGAAGAAAGCACAAGTATAGGTGCCAGGTAGCCAAGGGGTAGAATGTAGTGAACAACACTTTTGTATGTCCATCTTTTCAGGAGATTCCTATCCTTTATGTAATAAAGCTGTCAGTTATGTGACTTCCCCTGTCATAAAGATAGGTACATGAGCCAAGCCAATCTCCGGAGTAATGTATGACAATTTTACTGAGGCTAGAGCTGCCACTTACCATCTTTGGCACAACAGAGAGCAAACCTACCTTACCATATACAGGTGTTCCTTGGAGATATTGCAGGTTTGGTTCCAGACTACCACAAGAAAGCAAATATCAATAAAGTGAGTCACGAATTTGTTGATTTCCCAGTGTTTACAAAAGTTATTTTTATACCATACTATAGTCTATAAGTATGCAATAGCATTGTGTTAAACATATTAAAGCATTATGTCTTAAGCATGTTTAAGCATTATACCTTAAATAAAAATACTTTACTGCTAAAAAAAATGCTACCATCATCTGAGTCTTCAGCAAGTCATAGTAGTAACATCAAAGTAGTTTCACAGATAACCAAATCATATATAGTAGTAATGAAAAAGTTTGAAATGTGAGAATTACAAAATGTGACACAGAGATACAAAGGGAGCAAATGCTATTGGAAAAGTGGTGCCAATATGTATGCTCAGTGCAGAGTTGCCACAAACCTTTTATTTAAAAAATGCAGTATCTGCAAAATGCAGTAAAGTGAAATGTAACAAAGCAAGGTATGCCTGTAGAAAAAACAGACCAAGGCATTATAAGCAATAGAGACTAGAGTCCAGATAGCATTTGAAATCCAGGATCATAGACTAACCCATTGTCCATTAATTAAGTGGCCACTAAGTTCTGTCTTTTTTCCCTCCCACACCTGCTGCTCTCATTTAAGCTATTTCAACGTACGTTTTATACATGTGCAACTAAAATATCCCTGACTAATATAGTCCCCTGGGTGGCATAGTCCCATTCTTAGAGAATCTTACAAAACAAGGATTGGGGCAGTAGTTAACATTGTCCCACCAAAATCTCCATGGAGACATTTCCTCATTGCCTTCCTTGGAAAAACTGTTTGACTTTATTAAGGAAGATAGTGATTTATGATTACTTCCTAATTGCCAAAGTCATTAGCCTCTCCCAGTCCCTACCTTACCTGGTGTGGAATTTGGCATCAACTGTTGCAGTTTCCAAGTGGGTCCCAGTAAACTAATCCCCCTCTTCTTGCCTAGGTTCTGAACAATTTGGGAAATAAAGCAAAGGATAGAAATGGGGGCCAAAATATCACTTTATTACAGATAAAGTTAAGTTGGTTGATGTTGCGTAGTGGGAAAACCAAATTGGCCTGCCAACTGATCCCCAGAATTAGGCAGACTTATACCTCCAATTCCTAGCAACAACACTTGACAGGGACAGCATGGAGGATCAAATGGGAATTTGGTCTCTGGACAACCTTGTTCTTTGAGGTTGGAAGACAAAGCTAAATCAGACATTCTTCACAAATTTACTAATTTTATAAGTCACTCAATCTCCCCAAGTGTAGAGGAAGACCCAGAACTAATTGAGGTCCTTTCACAGGGAGTAAACTTCAGAAGCAAGCACGATGCTTTCTCCACTAGCGTCATTGACCAATTCCTACTTGAACCCTCCTTCCCTCCTTCCTTCCTTTAGTTTCCATGATAACCTAGTTGCTTTACCTTTTTAATCAATCCTGCTTATTCTTTATAGGCCTTTCTTCCTCTATCTGGCTCTTAAATATTAAGAGTTCCCCATGATTCTGGCCATTGCCCTATTTCTATCTTATATACTGTCCCTAAGGAATCTCATTTAAGTTCACAATTTCATTTACCATATATAAGACTAATGAATTCATATCCCTTATCTCCACCCCAACCCATATAGATCCAGGGTTACCAATGGAATTACAGTGTTTAATGTTTCCTTAGCCTTTATCTCCAACCTAAATGGATCCAAGATTACCACATCCTATTCATTCATTCTATGTTCTATGTTCTCACTACCTAATTACTTTCTTTGCCTCACAACCACTGCCTTAATTTGGCTTCTACCATCTTTCATCCATTCTATTGCAAAAGTCTATTAATCTCTCTGCCTCTGATCCTACTCTACTCCATTTTATCCTCTACATTGCCACCTAAGTTAATTCTCTACCTTGTAAAAACAATTTAATTCTGGATACAAAAACAATACATATTCATTGTAGAGTGTTAACAAAATATAGAAAAGCACACACACAGGAACATATAATTCCATCAGCTAGAGATAGCCACTGATGACATTTTAGTCCAACTCTTTTCAGTGTTTTTTAGGTGTATATATATTTTTTTAAGATGTTGGGGGTAGGAGTTTATTAATTAATTTATTTTTGCTGTGTTGGGTCTTCGTTTCTGCACGAGGGCCTTCTCTAGCTGTGGCAAGCGGGGGCCACTCTTCATCACAGTGCACGGGCCTCTCACTATCGCGGCCTCTCCTGTTGCAGAGCACAGGCTCCAGACACGCAGGCTCAGTAGTTGTGACTCACGGGCCCAGTTGCTCCACGGCATATGGGATCCTCCCAGACCAGGGCCCAAACCCGTGTCCCCTGCATTAGCAGGCACATTCTTAACCACTGTACCACCAGGGAAGCCCTGGGTGTATTTTTAAATAAAACGAGAATGCTGCTGCTGCTTGTTTAGCATGCTTTTGCTTTTGTTTTACTTAATATATGTGAGCATATTCTCAGGCATTAAATGTCATTTGTATTGAATATATAATGGATATATCAACTTAAGCATTGCAAACTGGCAGCCTATAACCAATAGTGAATATATAATGGATATATCAATTTATTTAAGGCAAGCACTGCAAACTGACAGCCTGTAATCAAAACTGGTATATGGACATACTTTATTTTGTCCTCACAGCATTACAAAGTTATTTGAATTTTGAATACCTTTACACAAGATAATGCTGTCTTCCAATTCCTCATAGTTTCCACAAATTTTTTTCTCTTGTGCCCAGTATTATTCCCTCATTTTTGTCCCTAACCTGTTTTTATTTTGTTGTTGCTTTTGTTTCTGTGTGTGTTTTTTTTTTTGAATTTGAGTTGAAAATGGACAATTTATCCAAAATTAGAATGGATTTTCATTCATTCACCAAGTATTTGTTGCCTACCCACTATGCACCATGCACTATGTTAGGCAAGAAAATGGTGAGCGACACAAACATGGGCCCTTATACCTTGAAAAATATAGTCTAGTGTGGTGTGAGAGATATACAAATAAAATAACTGCTACAAGGGAAACCTGACCTAGGGACTTGTGTTTTGTTTGGGAGGGCAGAGCTTTCCTGAGGAAGTAAAATTCCTTTTACCTGGTACATCATGTCCACCTTTCAATGAAAAATTACAAGGCATACTAAAAGGCAAAAAACATAGTTTGAAGAGACTGAACAGTTATCAGAACTAGAGTCCTTGCAGGAATGTTGAAATTATCAGACCAGGAATTTTAAAAATCTATGAAGAAATTGATAGAGCCACTATAGAAAACAGTATGGAGGTTCCTTCAAAAACTAAAAATAGAACTACCATATCACCCAGCAATCCCACTACTGGGCATATACCCTGAGAAAACCATAATTCAATAAGACACATGCACCCCAATGTTCATTGCAGCACTATTTACAATAGCCAGGACACAGAAGCAGCCTAGATGTCCATCAGCAGATGAATGGATAAAGAAGATGTGGCACATATATACAATGGAATATTACTCAGCCATAAAAAGGAACGAAACTGGGTCATTTGTAGAGATGAAGTAAGAGAGTGAAGTAAGAGAAAAACAAATATTGTATATTAACACATATATGTGGAATCTAGAAAAATGGTATAGATGATCTTATTTGCAAAGCAGAAATACAGATACAGACATAGAGAACAAATGTATGGATACCAAGGTGGAAACGGGGTAGGAAGAATTGGGAGATTGGGATTGACACATATACACTATTGATACTACATATAAAATACACAACTAATAAGAACATACTGTATAGCACAGGGAACTTAATGTACTGTGGTGACCTAAATGGAAAGAAAATCCAAAAAGGAGGGGATGTATGTATTTGTGTAGCTGATTCATTTTGCTGTACAGTAGAAACTAACACAACTTTGTAAAGCAACTATATTCCAATTAATAAATTAATAAAAATTCCAATAAAAATTAATTAAAAATTAATTAAATTAAAATCTATGATGAGTGTGCTAAAGGCTTTCTTGGGCAAAGTAGACAACACATGAGAACAGATGGCTAATGTAAGCAGAGAGATGAAAATTCTAAGAAAGAAAAAGAAATAGAAGAGATCAGAAACTCTAACAGAAATAAAGAATGTCTTTGTTGGACTCAGTAGGAGACTGGACACAGCCAAGGAGAAAATCTCTGAACCTGAGGATATAACAATAGAAACTTCCCAAACTGAAAAGCAAAGAGAAAAAAAACTGAAAAAAAAAAACCACCCCAGACTATCCAAGAACTGTGGGAGAACTACAAAAGTGTAATATGAATGTAATGGGAATACCAGAAGGAAAAGAAACCAGGCAACAGAAACAATATTTGAAGCAATAATGACTGAGGACTTCCCCCAAATTAATGTCAGACACCAAACTACAGATCCAAAACATTCAGAGAACACTAAGCAGATAAATGCCAAAACACAACGTACACACACACACACACACAAAACCAAAACAAAAACAAAAAAATTACACTTAGGCATATCATATTCAAACTTAAGAAAATCAGAGTTAAAGAAAAAATCTTGAAAGAAGCCAGAGGGAAAAAATAGCTTACCCATAGAGGAGCAAAGATAAGAATTGCATTTAACTTCTCCTCAGAAACCATGCAAGCAAAAGGAGAGCGAAGTTAAATATTTAAAGCATTGAGAGGAAGAAAACACCAACCTAGAATTCGGTACCCCACAAAATTATCATTCAAGTGAAGGAGAAACACTTTCTTAGACAAACAAAAATTGAGGGAATTTGTGGCCAGTAGACCTGCCTTGTAAGAATTGTTTTAAAAAGTTCTTCAGAGAAAAGGAAAATAATATAAGTTAATAATATAGGTGACTTCAACTTTACAGGCACCTGTCTGGTTTTGGGAGGACCAGTAGCTCCTCTGGTGGCCTTATTCTGAGGTGTGGCTTTAGGTTGTAATTCTGGAAGCTCACCTAAAATCCATTTCATCTGTCCATCAAAATAATTCTATAAGCTATTTAATGTCCTATAATATATCCCTCTCTGCTTAAAGCACAGTATATTCTACTCTCTTCAACTTAACTCTGACCAATAGAGTAGTACCAGAGTGGCTATAGACAACATCCTCAAGAAAATGTGAACTTGTGATCGGTTATCTGACCTGAGTGGGTTTTAAACAAGCAAGAATCCTTTTGGCGTCAGTAGGTGGGACTCAGGAACTATCTGTTGCTTAGATGCTCACTTGTGATTGCCTGGAATGTAGTGCCTACTGATGTCAAGACTTTGGCAAGCCATGTGAATATAATGAGAATGAGGAATACAGGTTTGTGGAGTGGGTTGTCTGCTTTTAACTATACCAAACAGCTTAAATGAAGACCGTGACAAATCCAGGATTTTAAATTCCAGGCTCCAGGCGTGATTAGAGTTTTAGGGAGCTTCTATAATTGCCCTAAAAGAAACTTGCATCTATTGGTCCAGAGCAATCATATCTGAAAATAAGATGTAGAGTCTGATCTTCCAAATTGCAGGATTAAAATGAAGGTTGAATTTACAGTATTTCTGAGGCTTATATGTAAAAATCAGGGACTATTTGGGATACAGTGAGACCCTGAGAACATTTGGGTGAATTCAGATAACCCTGAGGTTCATAAAACGTCAAACCTCACCATGTATTCCTTACCAGCAGGCCCTCTTCCCTTTATGTTAAGACTGTCTTCTCCCTGCCTGAAATCTCTCTAGCAACCCTACTTGAGGGAGCTACCACATGCCATATCTCTACCACTTCTTGTATCCAGACCAGATGTATAACTAGAGTCATAATCCATTAAGAGGTCTGTGTGTAACAGTGACAAGCTTTTGATATGTTCCAGAAAACTGGAAATACATACAAAGATGAAAAAAGAATACAAGTTTAGATAGAGTCAAACTTATTTATATAGGAGTCTCAATTCCATGTGGTTATAACTATTTTAGATGTAGTCACTTTGGAGTGATTATAATCATTTGTTTGCTTGAGTGACAGAAATGTATTTTTGCTGGTGGACAATGTTAAGTGGATTTGAGATATCAGAAGTTCCTTAGCAAAATGTAGAGTAAGGGATAGAAAGATTTAAGGAGAAAGGAAAACTTGAGTGATTTATCATGTTCACTCTTTCTCCTACTTTCCATTGTCTCCCAGAAGAGCCCAGAGGATACTCCCTTCATCAAGATATTGAGAAGGTAGTGACAGAGGTGTCAGTAGTCTTGAAAAGCTCAACACTCTAGTTTGCATCATCTAAAGTCTGGGGATAAAGTGGGGGGGAAATACTATTGAAAAAGGCTCTCTGATTTTAATAGAAATGGTGTAATGCTATAGTAATACAGACCAATTTATTGCATTTAAGCAACAGAGGCAAGGTAGGTGTGATTGCCGTAACTGTAAGACTACAGTGGAATTCAGAATGAAAGGTCTTTGGTAACGGCAAATTGACCATGAAGCTCCTTAGGACTTAAATAGATAGGCAGCTTACAAGAATAGTCAGGGTTACCACATTGCACGTAGCTCTTAGCAACATTTACATTGTAGTCTATATAGATGGTATCTCCTGGAGTACAAGACCTACTACAGTGAGAAATGTGCGCCCTTGAATTGTGCAAAATGGTGGCCTGGATATAACTTAAAACATACTGAAAATTGAAGCTTCTTACCTAATCTCTAAACCTGAGTCATTTTACAGTCCCTAAGAACCCCAAGAAATGGTCACATGAAGAAGATAAACGTATCACAGGTACATGCTGCAAATGTTTCTCCTTACTTTCTGTAAGGGACCCATGGATATTTACTGATGCTTGGCCCCATTTCTTTAACCCTATCTCTAGCCACATCCTTGCTATGTCCTTACCATAGCCAGAGTGTATTTTCCTGCTTCTTCACTTTGGGCCCAGCAATATGATTTGTTTTAGCCAGGTCGTATAGGTGGAAGTAACGTTGTGCCATTTGTACATGTCTGCTTGACTTCTTGCCTCTCTATCGCTGTCATGAGAACACATCCTAGCTAGTTCACATATTCAAGGAAAAAGAGATAGTGGAACAGACCCACACCAGCAAACTTGCACCTCAGCTAAACTTAAGCTGTGTGAATAAGCCCAGCTGAGATGAACAGAGCTACCAGTAAAAATGAAGAGCAACACCCAGGGGGCCTCTTTGGGTTTTTAAGGATAACATAATGGCATTTGTGTATGCTTCTTCAACCTATCTAATCCAGTCTAGGGAAGCTGACCCACCAATGTGAACAAGAACAAATAATTGTTAACCACTGAATTTGGGGAAATTTTGTTATGTAGCAATAGCTGATCAATACTTGGAAGCTATTCATTGAGAAAAGGGAATACCCAGGAATTACTGGACACTGGCTCTTGGCATACTTGAATCCCCAGGACTTGGAGTGCCACTGTGATCCACCAGTTAGAATTGTTGCTTATGAAAGTAAGGTAAAGCTGCATTCCTGGGAAAATTTCACGATTAGTGCTACCATAAAAGACTTGAAAGATGTAGTGGCAATGATTTCTTTCTATTCACATTTATGTGTCCTCTTTTGCCTATGTAGAACAGATGAGTCTTGAAGAATAGCAGTGGATTACTGTAAATATAATCAGGTAGTGACTCTAGTTACAGCTGCTGTTCCAGACATGCTCTCTTTGTTTTTTTTTGTTTTTGTTTTTGTTTTTTTTTTGCGGTATGCTGGCGTCTCACTGTTGTGGCCTCTCCTGTTGCAGAGCACAGGCTCCAGACACACAGGCTCAGCGGCCATGGCTCACGGGCCCAGGCACTCCGCGGCATGTGGGATCTTCCCGGACCGGGGCACAAACCTGCGTCCCCTGAATTGGCAGGCGGACTCTCAACCACTGCGCCACCAGGGAAGCCCCAGACATGCTCTCTTTAATAAAGCAAATCAACATAGCCTCTATCAGTTATAATATAACCATTAATCTGGCAATTGTTTTTTTCCCTCTATCTCAGTAAGAAGAGGACTCCAAAAGACTGTTTGTTTTTACCTTGAAGGAACACAAATATACTTTCATTGATCTGTTTCAGCTCTCTAGCTCTGGGTTACATTCTAGCCTGCACAGACCTTTACTATCTCACCGTCTCATAATCCTACATAACATCACACTGGCCAACTACTTTGATGATATACTCATAGTATTGGGTGACTGGATTTCAGGGAGTGGGGGGTAAACTCCAGTGAAAATACAGGTAACTGTGACCTCACTGAAATTTCTGAGGATCAGGTGGTCTCAGCATCTCAGGATATTCCCTCCAGCACAATAGGAAGAGTGGTGCACCTTTTCCCCATATAACTAAGAAAGCACTTGATGAGCCTCTTTGAATTTTATAAGTAGAGTATACTACATTTGGATATGCTACTGCAATCTATTTAATGAGTTACCAACTTTGAAATATCCTCAAAGCAAGAGAACTTTCTAGCTGGTCTAGGCTGTAGATTAAGGTTCTATAACAGATTTAGAGTCTATAACAGATCAAGATGCTGTTTGGAGCCAGGAGAAGAATCATGGTGTAGCCTACTAGGGCTTTGAATCAGTGCCATATAATCAACTATTCTCCTTTTGGAATATTCCTGGGCTTGTTTTGTGAGCCTTAGTAGAGACTGAACACCTTACCATGAGAATTTAAGGCTGTGAAGTCTGGGATGACCATCACCAACTGGGTTTTATCTAACCTAACAAACCCAAACCATAAAGCTGTATATAACCAGAATCACTTTAACATCAACTGGAAGTGACATATAGAAGACTGGAGTCACTGAAGCCACTGGTAAATGACATGACCAAGTAGGTGGCTCACATTACCAGATGCCTACTCTGTCTACATTGCCACCATTCTATCAACCCACACTTGTGACCACATAGGGAATTCTCTATGACAAGTTGACTCAGGAAGAAAAAATTCAATCCTGGTTTGCAGATGGTTCTGGAAAATGAGCCGGCCCCTGCCAGAAGCAGATTGCTATAGCATTACAATCTCACACAAAGGTAACTCCAAGGGGGAAGAACTTTAATCAGTGTGTGTCATTTTCAATCTGGAAAAGCAGTGTACTTTGTCTATTTATGGGTAGTGGTTAGTGGTCTGGCTGGACACACAGGGACATGGGAAAAATAAGACCGAAGGATTAAGGGATAAGTACATTTGGGGAAGTGATACGTAGATGGACCTCCTGTAATGTTAACAGAGTGTGAGCATATTTATATCTCATGTAAATGCTAACAACAGTAGCAGCAGCAGCAGCAAAAGAGGTCACCTCTGCAGGGGAGGCTTATCATTAATCAGGTAGCCAATGTGACCTCTTATGTGGCTACTAGTTAGCCTCTTTCTCCAGCTAGTCATTGCTTGTCAATGGTTCCCTGAACAAAGTATGATGACAGAGATAGAAGTCATTTATGATCTCAGAAAAACATGGACTTCTCTTCCAGAGGGCTGATCTATCTACTGCTATAGTTGAGAGCCTAATTTTCCAGCAGCAGAAAGCCAATGCTGAGCACTTGAAACAACACCATACACCCGGGGGACCAGTCAGCCACCTGGTGGCAGGTTGATTATATTAGACTTTGTCAATATATAGGTGGAATTAATTTGTCTTCATAGAATGGATCACTATTGTGCAGCTATATTTGTTTTTCTTGCCTGCCATACTTCCTGTAGCAATGCTATTTATAAAATGATGGAATGGCTTATTCAGCATTAGAGAATCTCATACAACATTGCATCTGTCCAAAGTACTAATTTTAATGTAGATGAACTAAAGCAAAAGAATAACAACCATTAACAACCATGTGGTCACTGGTTTTAAATGGTTTATAAATCCATGTGATTACTGAACTATAAAGCAATGACTTTATAGAATGGTGGGATGGTTTATTGAAGAACTCAGTTATGATGTAAGAAGCAAGTTGGGAAGTACTGTCTTAAAGGATTCAGATACTCATTCTAATAACAACACATTGGTCTGAGAACAAAGTGGTGGCAGTGGAATGGCACAAGTCACTCTTAGACCTAACGACAACAAATGTATGTTGTCCAGACTGAGACACTTTTAATAATTGAAATGGAGGGACTTCCCTGGTGGTCCAGTGGTTAAGACTTCGCCTTCCAATGCAGGGGGTGCCGATTCAGTCCCTGGTCGGGGAGATGAGATCCTGCATGCCTCACGACCAAAAAACCAAAACATAAAACAGAAGCAATATTGTAACAAATTCAATAAAGACTTTAAAATTGTCCACATCAAAAAAATCTTTAAAAAAATTGAAATAGAGCATTAAACAATTAAACTTACATAATATTTAAAAATATGTATTAAACAACAAATTGATTTTGTTATATTGGTGGGCCTATAAAATAGTCTGTTTGAAAACTGTTTTCAAAAATAAATCTGGGGCTTCCCTGGTGGCACAGTGGTTGAGAGTCCGCCTGCCGATGCAGGAGACACGGGTTTGTGCCCCGGTCCGGGAGGATCCCACATGCCACGGAGTGGCTGGGCCCGTGAGCCATGGCCGCTGAGCCTGCGCGTCCAGAGCCTGTGCTCCGCAACGGGAGAGGCCACAACAGTGAGAGGCCCGCGTACCGCAAAAAAACAAAAACAACTGGATACACTAGAGAAAATTAAAAACTGCTTAATACTGATTATTAGTGCATTAAAAATAAAAACCATCTGCTTGCCGATGCAGGGTACACAAGTTCATGCCCCAGTCCGGGAAGATCCCACATGCTGCGGAGCGGCTGGGACTGTGAGCCATGGCCACTGAGCCTGTGCGTCCAGAGCCTGTGCTCCGCAACGTGAGAGGCCACAACAGTGAGAGGCCCATGTACCGCAAAAAAAAATAATAATAATAATAACAAACAATAATTATTCTATAATATTTATGTATTTTAATCAGTTTCTCAACTATATCTGTCTCATACCATGTATTTTTTCCCTTCTGAAAAATGTATTTTTTTCCAGATTCACTGAGATATAATTGACATATAATATTTTGTGAATTTAAGGTGTACAATGGAATGATTTGATGCACATTTATACTGTGAAATGATTGCCACAATAAAGTTAGTTAACACTTCTGTCACCTCACATAATTACCTTCCCTTTTGTGGTGATAGCATTTAAAATCTACTCTCTTTAGCAACTTTCAAGTATAGAACACACTTGTTAATTATAGTCACCATACTGTACCTTAGATTCAAATAAATTATTCATCTTATAAATGGAAGTTTGTATCCTTAAACCAACATCTGCCGATTTCCCCTGGCACCCAGCCCTAGTGAAGAATGTATTTTAACATGGCATTATGTTTGTAATTTTTAATACAAATATCTCTAAACTTCTTCAACATTGTATTTTGCAGTTAATGAATTTTAAATTATTGATGCTCTCAGTTGACTCTTCTGTTGACCTCAGTATTTTTATTTGACTCATCTGTTCACCTCACTATTTTTATTTGGGATGCTCTCAGTATTTTATATGCTCTTTATATAGGTTAATATAAGTATCTGATAAACTCAGAGAAAATTATGCCAAATGGACTATGTTCTCGAGATGGATTTTGTTTTATTATATGTGTAAATATTTCAGCCCAAATGTTTTCAGATACTGTCTTTCCTGCTTCCACTCATTGTATCCTTTTTAAGACAAATCTCATCAAATAAATGATCTCTATTCATGATTCTTTGAATGTAATATCAAATATAGATGTTGCACAATAATAGGTAAATTCTCAATTTCATTCTGTTCTTCTACAGAATATAAATTTATTCAAGTAAAAATAGAAGCTCCACGAAAGAATCTCCTCATAAGTCAAGGGTATTTGTTTCTTACTGCTGTTGTATTAAATTACCACAAACAGAGTGGCTTAAAACAACACAAATTTATCATCTTATAATTCTGGGGGTCAGAAATCTGAAATGGATTTCTCTGGGCTAAAATGTGAAGGTGTTGTCAGGATTGCATTCTTTTTGCATGCTCTAGGAGAAATTCTGTTTATTTGGCTTTTCTAGCTTCTAGAGTTTGCCTACATTCTTTGGCATGTGGCCTCTTCCTCCACCTTAAAGTGCATTCCTCCAACTTCTGTTTCCATCATCACATCTTCTGGGACTGTTCTGCCTTCCTCTTTCATCTTTTAAGAACCCTTAGATTGGGCTTCCCTGGTGGCGCAGTGGTTGAGTGTCTGCCTGCCGATGTAGGGGACAGGGGTTCATGCCCCTGTCCGGGAAGATCCCACATGCCGTGGAGCGGCTGGATCCGTGAGCCATGGCCACTGAGCCTGCGCGTCCGGAGCCTGTGCTCCGCAACAGGAGAGGCCACAACAGTGAGAGGCCCGCATACGGCAAAAAAAAATAAAATAAAATAAAAAATAACCCTTAGATTACATTGGGCTCACCTGGATGAGGCAGGATTGTCTCTCCATCTCAAGAGCCTTAACTTAATCACACCTGTCAAGTCCCCTTTGCCATGTAAGGTTACGTATTGCCATGTACAGTTTCCTGAGATTAGGGCATGACCAGGAATATTTTCATAGGACGCAGAAATGGCTGGGTCATATTGTAGGTATATGTTTACCTTCTAATAATGGGTGAAATAATTGAATAAACAATTCACTAAGTAAGATACATGAGTGGCAAATAAGTGCATGAAATGATACTCTGCTCTATATAGAAATATAATTGATTTTTGTATATGAATCTGATATCCTGAAACATTGCTAAACTTCCTTATTAATTCTAGTAACTTATTTGTACACATCATAGGATTTACTTCACAGAAATCATGTTGTCTGTGAATAAAGGGAGTTATACTTCTTTTCCAGTCTAGATGTTTTAAAATTCTTTTTCTTTCCTAATTCACTGGCTAGAACCAGCAGTACAATGTTGATTAAAAGTGGTAAGATAAACATCCTTTCCCTGTTCCTGATTTTAGAAAGAAAGTATTCAGTCTTTCACTGTAAGTATAATGTTAACTGTAGGTTTCTCATATATTTTGTCTATGAGTTTAAGGAAGTTCCCTTCTGTTTCTGGTTTTACGAGAGTTTTTGCCAGGCATGTATTTTGTATTTCTCAAATGTTTTTTTCTGTATTTATTGAAATGATCATGTAGTTTTTCTTTCTTAGTCAGTTATTACCCGGAATTACATAGGTTGGTTTTTGAATATTAAAACAATTTTACATTCCTGGGATAAACCCCATTTATTATGTATTAACCGTTTGTATATTATTGTATTTTATTTGATAACATTTTGTTAAGCAGCTTTGCACATATAAGCATGAGATATATTGGTCTGTAGTTTTCTTTTCTTATAATGTAATTTTATGGTTTTGGTATTGAGTAATGTGGTCCTCACAGAATGATTTGGGAAGTATTCCCTCATCAATTTTCTGGAAGAGTTTCATAGAATTGGTATTATTTCTTGTTTAAATATTTGGTAGAATTTGCCAGTGAAGCTATATGACCCTAGGGTTTTCTTTGTGGGGAGGTTTTTAACTAAAAATTCAGTGTCTTTAATAGCTATAGAGTTATTTAGATTATCTGTTTCTTTTTTTAAAATTTATTTTTGTTTATTTATTTTTGGCTGCGTTGGGTCTTCATTGCTGCATGTGGGCTTTCTCCAGTTGAGGCAAGCGGGCTACTCTTTGTTGCGGTGCGCGGGCTTCTCATTGTGGTGGCTTCTCTTGTTGTGGAGTACAGGCTCTAGGCGCACAGGCTTCAGCAGTTGTGGCATGCAGGCTCAGTAGTTGTGGCTCTCAGGCTGTAGAGCACAGGCTCAGTAGTTGTAGCACATGGGCTTAGTTGCTCCATGGCGTGTGGGATCTTCCCAGACCAGAGCTCAAACCTGTGTCCCCTGCATTGGCAGGCAGATCCCTAACCACTGCGCCACCAGGGAAGCCCCCTATCTGTTTCCTCTTGAATGAGCTTTGGTAGTGTGTGTATTTCAAGGAATTTGTTCATTTTATGTCCTTCTTCAACTCTGGTAATATTTGCTCTGAAATCTATTTTGTTTGATATTTATATAACCATCCCAGCTTTCTTTTGATTAGTCTTAGCATGGTGTGGTTTTTTCATCCTTTTTTTTAAACCTATATGTTAACATAGCTGGATCTTGCTTTTTACCCAATCTTACAATCTCCAGTTTTTTAAATGAGACTATTTAACCATTTACATTTAATGTGATCATTGGAATGTTTGAATTTAAATATATGGTCTGGGTATTTGTTTTCTGTTAGTCCCATCTGTTCTTTCTTCCCATTTTCCTATTTTTCTACTTTTTTAGAGCAATTATACAATTTTTATTTCATTTTATCTCCTTTGTCAGCTTATTGGCTGTAACTCTTTATTATTCACAATAAAGAGATACAGAGTTTTAGTTGTTGATATAGGGTTTATATTATACGTCTTTAACTTAACACATTGTACCTTCAAATGTTATTATGTTCTTTAATGTATAGTGTAAAAATCTTTAATAGAAGTAATAGATAATAGGTGTAATAGAAGTATAATTGTATTTTCCCTTTCTGGACTTTTTACAATTTTTGCCTTACATTTTACTTCTACATATTTTATAAACCTCATAGGGACTTCCCTAGCAGTCCACTGGTTAAGACTCCACACTTCCACTATATGGGGCATGGGTTCAATCCCTGGTCAGGGAACAAAGATCCCACATACCATACGGTGTGGCCAAAAATAAGTAAATAAATAAATAAACAAATAAACCTCACAATATGTTTTTTTAAGGAGTCAATTATCTATTAAAGGCATTTAAATAAGAAAATTCTTTTTTTTCTTTTTTTCAGCTTTACTGAGGTATGATTAACAAAAATTTAATATCCTTAAGATGTACAATATGTTTTTATAAACATTTACATTGAAAGATGATTACCACAATCAAGCTAATTAACATATCCATTAACTCACACAGTTATCTTTTTTTGTGTGTGCTGAGAACACTTAAGAACTACTCTTAAATAACTACTCTTATTTCTTTTTCTTCTCTGGTTGCTGTGGCTAAACCTTCCAAAACTACGTTGAATAATAGTGGTGAGAGTGGGCAACCTTGTCTTGTTCCTGATCTTAGTGGAAATGGTTTCAGTTTTTCACCATTGAGGACGATGTTGGCTGTGGGTTTGTCATATATGGCCTTTATTATGTTGAGAAAAGTTCCCTCTATGCCTACTTTTTGCAGGGTTTTTATCATAAATGGGTGTTGAATTTTGTCAAAAGCTTTCTCTGCATCTATTGAGATGATCATATGGTTTTTCTCCTTCAGTTTGTTAATATGGTGAATCACGTTGATAGATTTGCGTATATTGAAGAATCCTTGCATTCCTGGAATAAACCCCACTTGATCATGGTGTATGATCCTTTTAATGTGCTGTTGGATTCTGTTTGCTAGTATTTTGTTGAGGATTTTTGCATCTATGTTCATCAGTGATATTGGCCTGTAGTTTTCTTTCTTTGTGACATCCTTGTCTGGTTTTGGTATCAAGGTGATGGTGGCCTCGTAGAATGGGTGTTAGCTCTTCTCTAAATGTGTGATAGAATTCACCTGTGAAGCCATCTGGTCCTGGACTTTTGTTTGTTGGAAGATTTTTAATCACTGTTTCAATTTCAGTGCTTGTGATTGGTCTGTTCATATTTTCCATTTTTTCCTGGTTCAGTATCAGCAGGTTGTGCATTTCTAAGAATTTGTCCATTTCTTTCAGGTTGTCCATTTTATTGGCGTAGAGTTGCTTGTAGTAATCTCTCATGATCCTTTGTATTTCTGCAGTGTCAGTTGTTACTTCTCCTTTTTCATTTCTAATTCTATTGATTTGAGTCTTCTCCCTTTTTTCTTGATGAGTGTGGCTAATGGTTTATCAATTTTGTTTATCTTCTCAAAGAACCAGCTTTTAGTTTTATTGATCTTTGCTATCGTTTCCTTCATTTCTTTTTCATTTATTTCTGATCTGATCTTTATGATTTCTTTCCTTCTGCTAACTTTGGGGTTTTTTGTTCTTCTTTCTCTAATTGCTTTAGGTGCAAGGTTAGGTTGTTTATTTGAGATGTTTCCTGTTTCTTAAGGTAGGATTGTATTGCTATAAACTTCCCTCTTAGAACTGCTTTTGCTGCATCCCACAGGTTTTGGGTCACCGTGTCTCCATTGTCAGTTGTTTCCAGGTATTTTTTGATTTCCTCTTTGATTTCTTCAGTGACCACTTTGTTATTAAGTAGTATATTGTTTAGCCTCCCTGTGTTTATACTTTTTTACAGATCTTTTCCTCTTATTGATATCTAGTCTCATAGCATTGTGGTCGGAAAAGATAAAAGGAATCCAAATTGGAAAAGAAGTAAAGCTGCCACTGTTTGCAGATGACATGATACTCTACATAGAGAATCCTAAAGATGCTACCAGAAAACTACTAGAGCTAATCAATGAATTTGGTAAAGTAGCAGGATACAAAATTAATGTACCGAAATCTCTGGCATTCCTATACACTAATGATGAAAAATCTGAAAGTGAAATTAAGAAAACACTCCCGGGCTTCCCTGGTGGTGCAGTGGTTGAGAGTCCACCTGCCGATGCAGGGGACGCAGGTTTGTGCCCCGGTCAGGGAGGATCCCACATGCCACGGAGCGGCTGGGCCCGTGAGCCTTGGCTGCTGAGCCTGCTCATCCGGAGCCTGTGCTCCGCAACAGGAGAGGCCACAACAGTGAGAGGACCGTGTACCGCAAAAAAAAAAAAAAAAAAAAAAAACACTCCCATTTACCATTGCAACAAAAAGAATAAAATATCTAGGAATAAACCTACCTAAGGAGACAGAAGACCTCCATGCAGAAAATTATAAGACAATGATTAAAGAAATTAAAGATGATACAAATAGATGGAGAGATATACCATGTTCTTGGATTGGAAGAATCAACATTGTGAAAATGACTCTACTGCCCAAAGCAATCTACAGATTCAATGCAATCCCTATCAAACTACCACTGGCATTTTTCACAGAACTAGAACAAATAATTTCACAATTTGTATGGCAACACAAAAGACCCCAAATAGCCAAAGTAATCTTGAGAACAAAATATGGAGTTGGAGGAATCAGGCTCCCTGACTTCAGACTATACTACAAAGCTACAGTAATCAAGACAGTATGGTACTGGCACAAAAACAGAAATATAGATCAATGGAATAGGATAGAAAGCCCAGAGATAAACCCATGCACATATAGTCACCTTATCTTTGATAAAGGAGGCAAGAATATACAGTGGAGAAAAGACAGCCTCTTCAATAAATGGTGCTGGGAAAACTGGACAGGTACATGTAAAAGTATGAGATTAGAACACTCCCTAACACCATACACAAAAATAAGCTCAAAATGGATTAAAGACCTAAATGTAAGGCCAGAAACTATCAAACTCTTAGAGGAAAACATAGGCAGAACACTCTATGACATAATCACAGCAAGATCCTTTTTGATCCACCTCCTAGAGTAATGGAAATAAAAATAAAAATAAACAAATGGGACCTAATGAAACTTCAAAGCTTCTGCACAGCAAAAGAAACCATAAACAAGACCAAAAGACAACCCTCAGAATGGGAGAAAGTATTTGCAAATGAATCAACTGACAAAGGATTAATCTCCAAAATTTACAAGCAGCTCATGCAGCTCAATAACAAAAAAACAAACAACCCAATCCAAAAATGGGCAGAAGACCTAAGTAGACATTTCTCCAAAGAAGATATACAGATTGCCAACAAATGCATGAAAGAATTCTCAACATCATTAATCATTAGAGAAATGCAAATCAAAACTGCAATGAGATATCATCTCACATCAGTCAGAATGGCCATCATCAAAAAATCTAGAAACAATAAATGCTGGAGAGAGTGTGGAGAAAAGGGAACACTCTTACACTGTTGCTGGGAATGTAAATTGATACAGCCACTATGGAGAACAGTATGGAGGTTCCTTAAAAAACTAAAAATAGAACTGCAATACGACCCAGCAATCCCACTACTGGGCTTAGACCCTGAGCAAACCATAATTCAAAAAGAGTCATGTACCAATATGTTAATTGCAGCTCAATTTACAATAGCCAGGACATGGATGCAACCTAAGTGTCCATCAACAGATGAATGGATAAAGAAGATGTGGCACATATATACAGTGGAATATTACTCAGCCATGAAAAGAAACGAAATTGAGATAGTTGTAGTGAGGTGGATGGACCTAGAGTCTGTCATACAGAGTGAAGTAAGTCAGAAGGAGAAAAACAAATACCGTATGCTAACACATACGTATGGAATCTAAGAAAAAAAAAAAAGGTCATGAAGACCCTAGGGGTAAGATGGGAATGAAGACACAGAGCTACTAGAGAATGGACTTGAGGATTTGGGGAGGGGGAAGGGTAAGCTGTGACAAAGCGAGAGAGTGGCATGGACATATATACACTACCAAACGTAAAATAGATAGATAGTGGGAAGCAGCCGCATAGCACAGGGAGATTAGCTGTGCTAATCTGTGATCACCTACAGGGGTGGGATAGGGAGGGTGGGAGGGAGGGAGATGCAAGAGGGAAGAGATATGGGAATGTATGTGTATGTATAACTGATTCACTTTGTTATAAAGCAGAAACTAACACACTGTTGTAAAGGTATTATACTCCAGTAAAGATGTTAAAAAAAAAGAAAAAACTACTCTATTAGCAAACTTCAAGTATGTAATACATTAACTCTAGTCACCATGCTGAACATTAGGTCTCCAGAACTTATTTGTCTTATAACTAAAAGTTTGTATCCTTTGACCAACATCTTCCCTTTTCCCCCAACACCTGCTAACTACCATTCTACTCTTTATTACTAGGAGTTCAACATGTTTTTAGATTCCTTCTATAAGTGAGATCATGCAATGTTTGTCTTTTTGTGTCTGGCTTATTTCACTTAGCATAATGTCCTCCAGGTTCATTCATGTTATTACAATGCGGTTTCTATGCTTACTTCAGGCAGAAGGGTAAATCTAATACTGGTTACTTGTCTTTCCAAGGAACAAAAGTCCAAAGTGACTTTTTTAAAAAGCAGAAAGCTTTCATATTATGTTCCTCAGAAAATCTGTCAATAGCTTCTCTCTGTTCATAGGATAAAGTCCATAATCCTTGGCAGGGTCTTCAAAAGCTGGCTGCTTCTAGCTCATCTTGTGCCATCTCCTTACTCTTTCTGTTTCAACCACACAAGCCTTCTTTCCGTTGTGGAAACTCAGCAGCTACTTCTGTCTCTCCTCCCCCAGGCTTTACCCTATATTTTGTTCACCCCTTTTTCACCTAGCTAATTCATATTTACTTTGAATGTCATTTTTTTCAGGGAAACTGTTCTTGACTTCTGTCAGTTAGTTATGTTTTTATTATTGTCCCCATAGGTTTAGAGATCAAGATTAATATCAAGGAGATACTCTGTAATTCATCAAGGTGTATGTTAAATTACTTCTGAGGGTGTTTCTAATTGTAAGTTTCTATGATTGGATATAACACATGTTCTTTATTTCTTCCAGTTTTATTGAAATATAATTAACATACAACACTATATACATTTAAGGTGTTCGGCACAATGATTTGACTTGCATACATCATGAAATGATTACCACAGTTAAGTCTAGTGAACATCCATTATCTCACATAGATACAAAATAAAAGATAAAAAAAAAATTTTCCTTGTGATAAGAATTCTTAGGATTTACTCTCTTGACAACTTTTCATATATCACATACAGCAGTGTTAATTATATTAATCATGTTGACTTTGCATCCCTGGTACTTGTCTGTCTTATAACTGGGAGCTTGTAACTTTGACCATCTTCATTCAGTTTCCCCTCCCCCTCTGCCCCTAGTAACCATAAACCTAATCACTTTTTCTGAGCTTGTTTGTTTGCTTTGTGAAGTATAATTGACCCACAACACTGTGTTAGCTCCTGATGCACACATAGTGACTCAGTATTTCTATACATTACAACATGATCACCATGATAAGCCTAGTTACCATCTGTCACCATATAAAAATATTGAGTTATAATTGACTATATTCCCCACACTGCCCATTTCAGCCCCATCACTCATTTATTTTATAAGTGGAAGTTTGTACCATTCAATCTCCCTCACTTATTTCACTCATCCCCTCAGCCCCTCTGTTTGTCCTCTGTATCTATGACTCTGTTTCTTTTTGGTTATTGGTCCATTTATTTTGTATTTTAGATTCCACATATAAGCGATAACATACCGTATTTGCCTTTATTTGACTGACGTATTCCACTAAGCAAAATACCCTCCAGGTCCATCCATCTTGTTGCAAATGGCATAATTCATTTTTTAATGTCTGAGTAATATTCCATTGTATATAGATACCACATCTTCTTTATCCATTCATCTATCAGTGGGCACTTAGATTGCTTCCATATCTTGGCTATTGAAAATAATACAATGAACATAGGGATGCATATATCTTTTTGAATTAGTATTTTTGTTTTCTTCAAAAAAATACCCAGAAGGGGAATTGCTGTATTGTATGGTAGTTCTATTTTTAATTTTTTGGGGAAACTACATACTGTTTTCAATAATGAATGTACCAATTTACATTCCCACCAACAGCGTACAAGGGTTCCCTTTTTTCAACATCCATGCCAACACTTGTAATTTGTTGTCTTTTTGATAATACCCATTCTGACAGGTGTGAGGTGATATCTTATTGTGGTTTGATTTGCATTTCCCTAATGATTAGTGCTGTTGAGCATTTTTTCACATGTCTGTTGGCCAACTGTCTTCTTTGGAAAAATGACTATCAGGTCCTCTGCTTATTTTTTAATCAAATTGTTTGTTTTTTTGATGTTGAGTTGAATGAGTTCTTTTATATCTTGGATATTAACTCCTTACTAGATAACACTGTTTGCAAATATCTTGTCCCATTCAGTAGGTGACCTTTTCATTTTGTTGATATTTTCCTTTGCTGTGGAAAAGTGTTTTAGTTTGATGTAGTGCTGTTTGTTTTGTGTCCCTTGCCTGAGGAAACAAATCCAAAAAAAATATGTCCCTAAAACTCATGTCACAGTATGTAATGCCTATGTTTTCCTTTAGGAGTTTTATGGTTTCTGGTCTTAAATTTAAGACTTTAATTTGTTTTGAATTTATTTTTCTATATGATGTGAGAAAGTAGTCCAATTTGATTCTTTTGCATGTAGCTGTGCAGTTTTCCCAACACCACTTACTGAAGAGGCTGTCTATTCCCCATTGCATATTCTTGCTTCCTTTGTCATAGATTAATCACCCATATAACTGTGGGTTTATTTCTGGCCTCTCTATTCATCTATGTGTCTGTTTTTGTACCAGTATCATACTGTTTTGATTACTGTGGCTTTGTTGTATGGTTTGAAATCAGGGTGCATGATTACCTCCAGCTTTGTTCTTTCTCAAGATTGTTTTGGCTATCTGGAGGTCTTTTGTGGTTCTGTACAAATTTTAGAATTACTTGTCCTAGTTCTGTGAAAAACGTCATTAGTATTTTGGTAGAGATTGCACTGAATCTGTAGATTGCCTTGAGTGTTATGGTCATTATGACAATATTAATTCTTCCAATCCATGTTCATGGTATATCTTTCCATTTGTTTGTGTTGTCTATAATTTCTTTCATTCGTATCTTACAATTTTCAGAATATAGGTCTTCTGACTCCTTTGTTAAGTTTATCCCAAGGTATTTTATTCTTTTTGATGCAATAGTAAATGTGATTCTTTTCTTAATTTCTCTTTCTGACCATTCATTGTTAGCATACAGAAAGGCAACAGATTTTTGAATATGTAAATTTTGTATCCTGTAACTTTACTGAATTCATTTATTAGTTCTAATAGTTTTTTGGAGTTGGTTTAGGATTTTCTATATACAGTATCATGTCACCTGCAAACAGTGACAGTCTAAATTCTTCCTTTCCAATTTGGATTCCTTTTGTTTGTTAGTTTGTTTTTTCTTGTCCAATTGCTGTGGCTAGGACTTCCAATACTATGTTGAATGAAAATGGCAAGAGTGGGCATCCTTGTCTTGTGCCTGATCTTAGAGGAAATTCTTTCTTTTTCACCACTGAGTATGATGTTGACCGTAGGTTTGTCAAATATGGCCTTTATTATATTATATTCCCTCTATACCAACTTTTATGAGAGTTTTTATCATAAACGGACATTGAATTTTGTCAAAAGCTTTTCCTACATTTATTGAAGTGATCATATGATTTTTATTCCTCAATTTGTTAATGTGCTTCATCACATTGACTGATTTTTGGATATTGATCATTGTGTGTAATACTTTCAATGTATGGTTGAATTCGAATGGCTAATATTTTGTTTAGGATTTTTGAATCTATGTTCATCAGTGTCATTGGGCTGTAATTTTATTTTTTGTGGTGACTTTGGTTTTGGTATCAGGGTGATGCTGGCTTTATAGAATAAGTTTGGAAGTGTTCCTTTCTCTTCGATTTTTTTGGAATAGTTTGGAAAACTATTAAATCTTTTGTAAATCTTTGTGTTAAATCTTTTGTAAATATTTGGTAGAACTCGGACTGCCCTGGTGGAACAGTGGTTAAGAATTCGCCTCCCAATGCAGGGGACATGGGTTCGAACCCTGGTCTGGGAAGATCCCACATGCTGTGGGATGCGCCACAACTACTGAGCCTGTGCTCTAAAGCCCATGAGCCACAACTACTGAGCCCACACACCACAACTACTGAAGCCCACGCACCTTAAAGCCTGTGCTCCAACAAAAAAAGCCACCACAAAAAGAACCCCATGCACCGCAATGAAGAGTAACCCCTGCTCGACACAACTAGAGAAAGGCTGCGCACAGCAACAAAGACCCAACGCAGCCATAAATAAATAAATTAATTAATTAATTAATTAATTAATTAATTTAAAAATAGATAAATTTATTTTTTTTTAAATTGGTAAAACTCACCTGTAGAGCCATCTCATTCTGGACTTAATGTTTGTTGGCAGTTTTTTGATTACTGATTCAATATCATTACTGGTAATTTGTTTGTATCTTGTATTTCTTTCTGATTCAGTCTTGGGAGATTTTATGTTGCTAGGAATTCATCCATTTTTCTCTAGGCTATCCATTTTAATGGCTTGTAATTGTTCATAGTAATCTATTATGAGCCTTTGTATTTCTGTGCTGTAACTTCTTTTATTTTTTTTTAAATTTATTTTATTTTTTTTTACACAGCATGTTCTTATAAGTTATCTATTTTATACATATTAGTGTATATATGTCAATCCCAATCTCCCAATTCATCCCACCACCACCACCACTGCCCCCCACCCCCCCTCCCCCTTTGGTGTCCATATGTTTGTTCTCTACATCTGTGTCTCTATTTCTCCCTTGAAAACCAGTTCATTTGTACCATTTTTCTACATTCCACAAATATATGTTAATATACAATATTTGTTTTTCTCTTTCCACTTCACTCTGTATGACAGTCTCTAGGGCCATCTGTGTCTCGACAAATGACCCACTTTCGTTTCTTTTTATGGCTGAGTAATATTCCATTGTATATATGTACCATATCTTTATCCATTCATCTGTCAGTGGGCATTTAGGTTGCTTCCATGACCTGGCAATTGTAAAGAGTGATGCAGTGAACATTGGGGTGCATGTGTCTTTTTGAATTACAGTTTTCTCTGGGTATAGACCCAGTAGTGGGATTGCTGGGTCATATGATAATTCTATTTTTAGTTTTTTAAGGAACATCCATACTGTTCTCCATAGTGGCTGTATCAATTTACATTCCCGCCAACAGTGCAAGAGGGTTCCCTTTTCTCCACACCCTCTCCAGCACTTGTTTGTAGATTTTCTGATGATGCCCATTCTACTCGGTGTGAGGCGATACCTCATTATAGTTTTGATTTGCATTTCTCTAATAATTAGTGATGTTGAGCAGCTATTCATGTGCCTTTTGGCCATCTGTATGTCTTTGGAGAAATGTCTGTTTAGGTCTTCTGCCCATTTTTTTGATTGGGTTTTTTTTTTTTTAATATTGAGCTGCATGAGCTGTTTATATATTTTGGAGATTAATCCTTTGTCCGTTGATTTGTTTGCATATATTTTATCCCATTCTGAGTGTTGTCTTTTCATCTTTTTATAGTTTCCTTTGCTGTGCAAAAGCTTTTAAGTTTCATTAGGTACCATTTGTTTATTTTTGTTTTTATTTCCATTACTCTAGGAGGTGGGTCAAAAAAGATCTTGCTGTGATTTAGGTCAAGGAGTGTTCTTCCTATGTTTTCATCTAAGAGTTTTATAGTGTCCGGTCTCACATTTAGGTCTTTAATCCATTTTGAGTTTATTTTTGAGTATGGTGTTAGAGAGTGTTCTAATTTCATTCTTTTACATGTAGTTGTCCAGTTTTCCCAGTACCACTTATTGAAGAGACTGTCTCTTCTCCATTGTATATCCTTGCTTCCTTTGTCATAGTTTAGTTGACCATAGGTGTGCGGGTTTATCTCTGGGCTTTCTATCCTATTCCATTGATCTATATTTCTGTTTTTGTGCCTGTAGCATATTGTCTTGATTACTGTAGCTTTGTAGTATAGTCTGATGTCAGGGAGGTTTATTCTTCCAGCTCCATTTTTTCCCCCTCAACATTGCTTTGGCTATTTGGGGTCTTTTGTGTCTCCATACAAATTTTAAGATTTTTTTGTTCTAGTTCTGTAAAAAATGCCACTGGTAATTTGATAGGGATTGCATTGAATCTGTAGATTGCTTTGGGGAGCATAGTCATTCTCACATTATTTATTCTTCCAATCCAAGAACATGGTATATCTCTCCATCTGTTTGTGTCATCTTTGATTTCTTTCATCGGTGTCTTATAGTTTTCAGAGTACAGTTCTTTTACTTCCTTAGGTAGGTTTATTCCTAGGTATATTATTCTTTTTGTTGCAGTGGTGAATGGGATTGTTTTCTTAATTTCTGTTTCTGGTCTTTCATTGTTAGTGTATAGGAATGCAAGAGATTTCTGTGCATTAATTCTGTATCCTGCAACTTTACCAAATTCATTGATTAGCTCTAGATGTTTTCTGGTGGCATCTTTAGGATTATCTATGTATAGTATCATGTCATCTGCTAATAGTGACAGTTTTACTTCTTCTTTTCCAGTTTGTATTCCTTTTATTTCTTTTTCTTCTCTGATTGCCATGGCTAGGACTTCCAAAACTATGTTGAATAACAGTGGTGAGAGTAGACATCCTTGTCTTGTTCCTGATCTTAGAGGAAATGCTTTCAGTTTTTCACCATTGAGAATGATGTTTGCTGTGGGTATTTATTATGTTAAGGTAGGTTCCCTCTATGCCCACTTTCTGAAGAGTTTTTATCATAAATGGGTGTTGAATTCTGTCAAAAGCTTTTCCTGCATCTATTGAGATGATCATATGGTTTTTATTCTTCAATTTATTAATATGGTGTATCACATTGATTGATTTGTGCATACTGAAGAATCCTTGCATCCCTGGGATAAATCTCACTTGATCATGGTGTATGATCCTTTTAATGTGTTGTTGGATTCTGTTTGCTAGTATTTTGTTGAGGATTTTTGCATCTGTATTCATCAGGGATATTGGTCTGTAATTTTCTCTTTTTGTAGTATCTTTGTCTGGTTTTGGTATAAGGGTGATGATGTTCTTATAAAATGAGTTTGGGAGTGTTCCTTCCTCTGAAATTTTTTGGAAGAGTTTGAGAATGATGCGTGTTAGCTCTTCTCTAAATGTTTGTTAGAACTCACCTGTGAAGCCATCTAGTCCTGGACTCTTGTTTGTTAGAAGATTTTTAATCACAGTTTCAAGTTCATTACTTGTGATTTGTCTCTTCATATTTTCTATTTCTTCCTGGTTCAGTCTTGGAAGGTTATACCTTTCTAAGAATTTGTCCGTTTCTTCCAGGTTGTCCATTTTATTGGCATAGAGTTGTAGTAGTCTCTTATGGTGCTTTGTATTTCTGCGGTGTCCATTGTGACTTCTCCATTTTCATTTCTAATTTTATTGATTTGAGTCCTCTCCCTCTTTTTCTTCATGAGTCTGGCTAAACGTTTATCAGTTTTGTTTATTTTCTCAAAGAACCAGCTTTTAGTTTTATTGATCTTTGCTATTTGTTTCTATTTCATTTACTTGTGCTCTGATCTTTATGATTTCTTTCATTCTACTAACTTTGTGTTTTGTTTATTTTTCTTTCTCTAGTTCCTTTAGGTGTAAGGTTAGATATTTTATTTGAGATTTTTCTTGTTTCTTGAGGTAGGACTGTATTGCTATAAACTTCCCTTTTAGAACTCCTTTTGCTGCATCTCATAGTTTTGGATCGTCATGTGTCCATTGTCATTTGTCTCTAGGTATTTTTTGATTTCCTTCAGTGATCTCTTGGTAATTTAGTAATGTATTGTTTAGCCTCCATGTGTTTGTGTTTTTTACATTTTTTCCCTGTGAATTATTTCTAATCTCATAGCGTTGTGGTCATAAAAGATGCTTGATATGATTTCAGTTTTCTGAAATTTACTGAGGCTTCATCTGTGACCCAAGATGTGATCTATCCTGGAGAGTGTTCCGTGTGCACTTGAGAATTAAGTGTAATCTGGTATTTTCAGATGGAATGTCCTATAAATATCAATTAAATCTATCTGGTCTCTTGTGTCATTTAAAGCTTGTGTTTCCTTATTAAATTACTGTCTGGATGATCTGTCCATCAGTGTAAGTGAGGTGTTAAAATCCCCCATTATTACTGTGTTACTGTTGATTTCCTCTTTTATACCTGTTAGTATCTGCCTTATGTATCGAGGTGCTCATATGTTGGATGTATATATATTTATAATTGTTATATCCTCTTCTTGGATTGATCCCTTGATCATTATGTAGTGTCCTTCCTTGTCTCTTGTAACATTCTTTATTTTAAAATCTATTTTATCTGGGCTCCCCTGGTGGCGCAGTGGTTGAGAATCTGCCTGCTAATGCAGGGGGCACGGGTTCGAGCCGCGGTCTGGGAAGATCCCACATGCCACGGAGCAACTAGGCCTGAGAGCCACAACTACTGAGCCTGTGCATCTGGAGCCTGTGCTCCTCAACAAGAGAGGCCACGACAGTGAGAGGCCCACGCGCCGCGATGAAGAGTGGCCCCCGCTTGCCACAACTAGAGAAAGCCCACGCACAGAAACGAAGAACCAACACAGCCAAAAATAAATAAATAAATAAGTTTAAAAAAAAAAAAATCTATTTTATCTGATATGAGTATTGCTACTCAAGCTTTCTTTTGATTTCCATTTGCATGGAATATCTTTTTCTGTCCCCTCACTTTCAGTCTGTATGTGTCCCTAGGTCTGAAGAGGGTTTCTTGTAGATAGCATATATATGGGTCTTGCTTTTGTATCCATTCAGCAAGCCTGTATCTTTTGGTTGGAGTATTTAATCCATTCACATTTAAGGTAATTATCAATATGTATGTTCCTATTACCATTTTCTCTATTGTTTTGGGTTTGTTTTTGTCGGTCCTTTTCTTCTATTGTGTTTCCTGCTTAGAAAAGTTCCTTTAGCATTTGTTGCAGAGCTGGTTTGGTTGTGCTGAATTCTCTTAGCTTTTGCTTATCTTTAAAGTTTTGATTTCTCCGTCAAATCTGAATGAGACCCTTGCTGGATAGAGTAATCTTGGCTGTAGTTTCTTCCCTTTCATCACTTTAAATATATTGTGCCGCTTCCATTTGGCTTGTAGAGTTTCTGCTGAGAAATCAGCTGTTAACCTTATGGGAGTTCCCTTGTATGTTATTTGTCATTTTTCCTTTGCTGCTTTTAATAATTTTTCTTTGTCTTTAATTTTTGTCAGTTTGATTAATATGTGTCTTGGCATGTTTCTCCTTGGGTTTATCCTGCCTGGGACTCTCTGTGCTTCCTGGAGTTGGGTGGCTATTTCCTTTCCTGTGTTAGGGAAGTTTTCAACTATAATCTCTTCAAACATTTTCTTGGGTCATTTCTCTCTCTCTTCTCCTTCTGGGACACCTGTAATACAAATGTTGGTGCATTTAATGTTATCCCAGAGGTCTCTTAGGCTGTCTTCATTTCTTTTCATTCTTTTTTCTTTATTCTGTTCCACAGCAGTGAATTCCACCATTCTGTGCTCCAGGTTACTTATGGAGTGCCTCAGTTATTCTGTTGATTCCTTCTAGTGTATTTTTCATTTCAGTTATTGTATTGTTCATCTCTGTTTGTTTGTTCTTTAATTCTTTGAGCTGTGTGTTCTTTAATTCTTCTTGGTTTTTCTTAAACATTTCTTGCATCTTCTTGATCTTTGCCTCCATTGTTTTTCCGAGGTCCTGGATCATCTTCACTGTCATTATTCTGAATTCTTTTTCTGGAAAGTTGCCTATCTCCACTTGATTTAGTTGTTTTTCTGGGGTTTTATCTTGTTCTTTCATCTGGTACATAGTCCTCTGCCTTTTCATTTTGTCTATCTTTTTGTGAATGTGGTTTTCATTCCACAGGCTGCAGTACTGTAGTTCTTCTTGATTCTGCTGTCTGCCCTCTGCTGGATGAGGCTGTCTAAGAGGCTTGTGCAAGCTTCCTGATTGGAGGGACTGGTGGTGGGTAGAGCTGGAAGTTGCTCTGGTGGGTAGAGCTCAGTTAAACTTTAATCTGCTTGTCTGCTGATAGGTGGGGCTGAGTTCCCTCCCTGTTGGTTGTTTGGCCTGAGGTGACTCAGCACTGGAGGCTACAGGCTCTTTGGTGGAGCTAATGGCAAACTCTGGGAGGGCTCATGGCAAGGATACTTCCCAGAGCTTCTGCTGCCAGTGTCCTTGTCCCTTCAGTGAGCCACAGCCACCCGCCGCCTCTGCAGGAGACCCTCCAACACTAGGTGGTAGGTCTGGTTCAGTATCCTATGGGGTCACTGCTCCTTCCCCCTGAGTCCTGATAAACACACTACTTTGTATGTGCCCTCCGAGAGTGGAGTCTCTGTTTCCCCCAGTCCTGTCGAAGTCCTGCAGTCAAATTCCACTAGCCTTCAAAGTCTGATTCTCTCAGAATTCCTCCTCCTGTTGCCAGACCCCCAGGTTGGGAAGCCTGAAGTGGGACTCAGAACCTTCACTCCAGTGGGTGGACTTCTGTGGTATAATTGTTCTCCAGTTTGTGAGTTAGCCACCCAGCAGTTATGGGATTTGATTTTATTGTGATTGACTCCCTCCTACCATCTCATTGTGGCTTCTCCTTTGTCTTTGGATGTGGGGTATGTTTTTTGGTGAATTCCAGTGTCTTCCGGTCGTTGATTGTTCAGCAGTTAGTTGTGATTCTGGTGCTCTCACAAGAGAGAGTCTCCAGAGCTCTGCTTTTCCAAATGTGGTGAGATGGAAAAAATGGGTCAAATGACTTGAACTGACATTTCACAAAAGGAGATCTCAAAGTTGATTTTATGAAGATCAAATGACATCTTAGTGCTTAGTGCTTCCTTCACTTTTCTTTGGCCAGCTCTTGGATCCTTTCCTGCATCGTGAAGCCAAGAACCCTCACTTGGCAGTCAGTCCATCCTAAGGACTCTTGCAGGTCTCAGGACATGGCATCTCCCTCTCCTGCCACAGAGCAACACTCCACTGTTTGCAGCAGGCAGTGGGCAGGACATGGCAGGCTGTGGTAACTTCTTTTAAATTCTGATTTTATTCATTTGGGTCCTCTCTTTTTCTTGATCAGTCTGGGTAAAGGTTTATCAATGTTTTTATCTTTTTAAAGAACCAGCTCTTAGTTTTTTGGCCTTTTCTATTTTTTTGTTTGTTTTTTTACTGGTTTCTTTAAGTGTAAGCTTAGGTTGTTTGTTTGAGATTTTCCTTATTTCCCAAAGTAGGCTTGTGTCACTATAAACTTCCCTCTTAGAACTGCTTTTGTTGCATTCCATAGATTTTGAATTGTTGTATTTTCATTTTCATTTGTCTCCAGGTATTACTTAATCTCTTCTTTGATTTCTTTAGTGACCTATTGGTTGTTTAGCAGTGTCTTGTTTAGCTTCCACATTTTTTTTTGTTTTTGCATTTTCTTTTAGTGATTTCTAGTCTCATATCTTTGTGGTCAGAAGAGATGTTTCATATTATTTCAGTCTCCTTAAATTTACTGAGACTTGTTTTGTGGTCTAGGATGTGATCTATCCTGGTGAATATGCCCTGTGCACTTGGAAAGAATGTCTGTCTCACTGATTTTGGATAGAATGTTCTATATATATCTATGAAGTCCATCTGGTCAAATGGGTCATTTAAGGCCAGTGTTTCCTTATTGATTTTCTGTCTGGATGGTCTGTCCACTGAGGTAAGTGGAGTAGTAAAGTCCCCTACTATTATTAGATTACTCTCAATTTTTCCCTTTATGTTTGTTAATATTTGCTGTATGTATTTAGGTTCTCCTATGTGGGGTTCATTTACATTCATAATTGTTGCATCTTCTTGTTGGATAGATCTCTTTATCATTATGTAGTGTTTTTCTTTGTCTCGTGTTACACTTACACTCTTTGTTTTAAAGTCAGTTTCATCTGATGTAAGTATTGCTACTCAAGCTTTCCTTTCCTTTTGTTTCCCCTCAGTTTTAGCCTGTGTGTGTGTTTAGACTTGAAAGCAGCATATATGTGGGTCTTGTTTCTTTGTTTGTTTGTTTGTTTAATCCATTCAGCCACTCTATGTCTTTTGACTGGAGAATTCAGTCCATTTACATTTATAATAATTATAGATAGGTATGAACTTGTTATCATCTTGTTAATTGTTTTGGGGTTGTTTTTGTAGTTCTTTTCTGCTCCTTTCTTCTTTTGGTGTCTTACCTTGTTATTTGATGGCTATCTTTAGTGCTGTGTTTGGATTTCTTTCTCTTTTGTGTGTGTGAATCTGTTACAGATTTTTGATTTGTAGTTACTATGAGGTTGATATACAGCAGTCTATATATATACATGATTATTTTGATGATGATGATGATGATGAAACTTAAGTTGATGATCACTTAAGTTCAAACACATTCTAACAACCCTGAATTTTTTTGCCCCCCACATGTTTAATGTTTTTGACATCATACTTTACATATTTTTATTTTTTTAATACCTTAACTACTTACTGTGGATACAGATGATTTTACTACTTTTGTCTTTAACATTCCTACTAGACTTGTATGTGGTTGATCCACTACCTTTACTGCATATTTGCCTTTACTAATGAGATTTTTTATTTCATAATTTTTATATTTCTAGTTATGATCTTTTCCACTTAGAGAAGTACTTTTAACTTTTCTTGTAAAGCTAGTTTGGTGGTGCTGGACTCTTTTAGCTTTTGCTGTCTGTAAAACTCCTTATCTCTCCTTCAAATCTGAATGATAGCCTTGCTGGGTAGAGTATTCTTGGGTGTAGTTTTTCCTTTTATTACTTTAAACATATTGTGCAACTCCCTTTTGGACTGCAAAATTTCTGCTGAAAAGTCAGGTGACAATCTTATGGGAATTCCCTTGTACATTACTAGTTGCTTTGCCTTTGATGCTTTTGGGATTCTCTCTTTAATTTTTGCTATTTTAATTACAATGTGTCTTGGTGTGAACCTCTTTGAGTTGATCTTATTTGGGACTCTCTGATCTTATTTGCTTCCTGTACCTGAATGTCTGTTTCATTTTGCAGGTAAGGGAATTTTTCAGATATTATCTCTTCAAATATGTTCTCTGCCCCTTTCTCTCTTCTCCTTCTGGGAACCCTATAATGTGAATGTTAGTACACTTGATGTTCTCAAGAGGTCTCTTAAACTGTCTTCATTTTTCAAAATTATTATTTTCTTTTTTTCTCTTCAGCTTGGGTGATTTTCACTGTTCCATCATCCAGTTCACTGATTTGTTCCTTTATATCATCTAATCTACTGTGATTCCTTCTAGCATATTTTTAATTTCAGTTATTGTACTCTTCAGTTCTGTTTGGTTGGTTCTTCTTTACATTTTCTCTTTGTTAAACTTCTCACTGTGTTCATCCATTCTTCTCCCAAGTTTGACGAGCGTCTTTATTATCATTACCTTGAATTGTTTATTGGGTAGATTATCTCCACTTCACTTAGTTCTTCCTCTGTGGTTTTATCTTGTTCTTTCATTTGTTACATAGTCCTTTGTCACTTCATTTAGCCTGATTCTCTGTGTTTATTTGTGTATATTAGGTAAGTCAGTTACATTTCCCAATCTTGTGGAAGTGGCCTTATATAGGAGACATCTTATGGGGCCCAACAACATACTCCCTTCTTGTCACCAGAGCTATGTGCTGTAGGGGTGCCTCCTATGTGAGCTGAGTGGGTCCTTCTGTTGTGGTGAGGCTGCCTATTGTGGGCAGGCTGGTAGGCAAGGCTGGTCCTTGGCTCTGTTGGTTGCCAGGCCTGCCTCATGTGGAGGCTGCCAGCTACTGGTGGGCAAACCCATGGCATACCTGGCTGTCCCATGACTCTTGCCAGCCCACTGGTAAGTGGGTAAGCACCTGTCACTAATAGCCTAGAGGGAAGACTCAAAAATGGCACTTGCTAGCACCAGTCCTCATGGTAGAATGAGCATCCCCAAATGGATGTCACCAGTGTCTGTGTCCCCAGGGGTAGTCCCAGTTTCCTGTTGCCTCTCTGGGAGGCTCTCCAAGATCAGCAAGTGGATCTAACTCAGGATACTTTCAAATTACTGTCTCTACGCTAGGTCTCAGAGCATGTGAGAATTTTTATGAGCCCTTTAAAAGCAGAGTCTGTTTCCTACAGCCCTCTGGCTCTCCTGTATGAAAGCCCTGCTGGCCTTCAAAACCAGATGTTCTGGTGGCTCATGTTCTTGGTCTAGGACCCCCTTCTGAGGATCCCAATGTGGGGCTCAGTCCCCTTACTCCTTGGGGAGAAACTCTGCAACTGTTATTATCCTCCCATTTGTGGCTCACCTACCCAGGAATGTGGGTCTTGACTATATAGTATCTCCACCCCTCCTACCTGTCTCATTGTAGTTCCTTCTTTCCATTTTTATTGCGAAAAATCTTTTTTGTGTGCGTGTGCTAATCTTTAGGTCATTCTTATTGATAATTTCTCTGTAATTAGTTGTAATTTTGGTGTGCCAATAGGAGGAGGTGAGCTCAGGGTCTTCCTGCTCCACCATCTTGACCACTCCCGAATATAACACACATTCTTTAAAAACAAATGAACACATTATTTTTAAAACTATCTTACTTATTAAGACTATTAGTATTTTATCAAGTTTTTTGGTAGAAATGTTAAATGGGATCTGGTAACATTTAACTTCTCAGGATGGCTTCTTTGAATGAGGCTAAACATTGCCATACCCTTTGTACCTCATCTACAATTTGTTTTTGTTTTTTTTTGAAATCTTAATTTCTTTTTTTTATATCTTTATTGGAGTATAATTGGTTTACAATGGTGTGTTAGTTTCTGCTCTATAACAAAGTGAATCAGTTATACATATCCATATGTTCCCATATCTCTTCTCTCTTGCGTCTCCCTCCCTCCCACCCTCCCTATCCCACCCCTCTAGGTGGTCACAAAGCACCAAGCTGATCTCCCTGTGCTATGTGGCTGCTTCCCACTAGCTATCTATTTTACGTTTGGGAGTGTATATATGTCCATGCCACTCTCTCGCTTTGTCACAGCTTACCCTTCCCCCTCCCCACATCCTCAAGTCCATTCTCTAGTAGGTCTGTGTCTTTATTCCTGTCTTACCCCTAGGTTCTTCATGACATTTTTTTTCTTAAATTCCATATATATGTGTTAGCATACGGTATTTGTCTCTCTCTTTCTGACTTACTTCACTCTGTATGACAGACTCTAGGTCCATCCACCTCATTACAAATAGCTCAATTTCATTTCTTTTTATGGCTGAGTAATATTCCATTGTATATATGTGCCACATCTTCTTTATCCATTCATCCGATGATGGACACTTAGTTTTTATTTGCAACCTCAGTATATTGATTAGGTGCTCAGCATTATAAGCACTAGAGAGGTAGTATAAAATCAATCCTATTCCTCCAGAAATTTATTTAGTGAGATATGGCCTATATACAGGAAACAGCAAGGAATTGCACAATTATTTATAAGATAATAACTAAATGCACATTAAGTTGTATATCCTATAAATCTTCTTCTTGCTACTCTGAGAGTGGGAAGGTTTAGGACAGGTTGGATAGAGACATCAGCCATTAAATTTTAAGCCAGATAAAGGACTCCAGAGACAGTATCAAGTAGGCTAATTAATTATCTGGAGTAACTAGAAGAAATAAGACATAAAAAATAAGTATAAAGCATTGTCTAAGTCAAAAACCTGGAGAAAAGTTACTGAAACTGAATCTGTTGTCAGATGCAAGGAATGAATGTTTAGCTAAAAGCCAGAAGACAAATCGGAGGTCATGATTTTGTCAACACAAGAAAACAGTGGGAGAAAGGAGTAACATGGCAATGAGGTTAACGGATTTGTCACTCTCAGTGTGAGAAGGGCTGGATTACTTGAAGCTCCCTGTTAGTTACCAGAGAAGTTTACCTATTTCTGAAGCTTAATTGTTATTGGGTGTGTGTCACATGCTGAATATGTGACGGGGCCTGAATTAAAGGAAACTGATTACGAGGTGACTTTCCTTCTGACTACTACACAAACAGCCAGGCTTGGCCTTTCAAGGAAGGGAAGACTTTCCAAGGATTGCCTTTGAAAGAGTCAATTTTCTTTAGTAGGAGGTTCTATTCCATCTCTGTGCCTTATGGCCCCGGGCATTTGCCTGCTCTGATCTGTTCATTATAATTATTGTGTAGACACCTCCCAGGTTCCTGATGTGCAGTCATTCATTCCATAGTCCATCTGGCCTTTGACTGTGGCTCCATTCCCAATTTATAGTTCTGCTCCTGTCCTTTGAACTAGACTTTGGTGTTTGGTTTCTTCTTTTTGATTATTGGCCTGCTCTCAAAAGAGTGTTCTAATAATCATTCCCACTTCAAACTGCTTCACTTTAATTTTTCTGTAAGGATTCAATCCCCATTTCTGTAGGGACCATACCCCCCATTTTTGATCATGGAGTAATGCCTCAACCCAAATCACTGGACCTTACATGAGGGATTCACATCAGTGGTTGTTCATTTGTGTTTTCCTCTACTATATACCAAACAAAGTACCAGGACTAGCTATAATAATGGCAAAGTCCAGATCATTCCCTACTGTGTATTTTGGCTCCTTATCTCTGGCAGTTGGGATAAGTTGCAAAGGAATTGGGTTCTGAGTGAAGTTCTAGGGACATGTGCACAGGGATTAGTGAAAATGAATTTGGGATGCAGGGATGGAAAACCTGGAAGTGGAAGACCCCCATTTTATGGGTCAGGAAGCTTGTTCTTGTGTAGGTTAGAAAGTAGTAATAGGAGTAATAGGTGGCACACATCTGTTATGAGAAGAGCCACAGAGTCTTCTCTTTGTATTGCCTCCCTTAGTGTTCAAGACTGTCAATTTAAGCTTTCATTTATTTAAAAGATACTCATTGAGCACCTACCATATATGTATTAGGCAGTAGGCTAGAGCTTGAGGATACAATAGTGAACAAAAACAGACATGGTTCCTATTGTTATTAAGCTTACAAGCTAAGTGGGAGAAAGACATCATACATTAACCCAAAAATTAAATAATGGAAATTAATGCTAGATATAACAATCCCATTTAAACAAATATAAATATAATAATATAACTATAATTAATGGAAAGCTATAACTATGTTTAGTGCTATGAGGATGAAGTACATAACACTATAAGAGAGTATAAAAGTGCTTCCTTGAGAAATTATGGCTGATCTGAGATCTTAAGGGAAAAGAGGAATTAACCAGGTAAAGGAAGGATGAAGTACATCCAATCTTAGTCCCTGTGGTAAAAGGAATTATCGTGGCTTCAAGTAGTTGAAAGAAGGCTATTGTTACCATTGTGTCAGAAAGCTATGAAAAACTTTTGCCAGATGAGTCTAAGAAGCAGGTAACGTCCAAGGAAGTAAAGGAGGGCTATGGTAAGAATTTGTCTTTAACCAAAGAAAGATGGGTTGCCATTGAAGTGTATTAAGCCAGAGAGTGTGATGATTTGTGTTTTGAAAAGATCATCCTACTTGCTTATGTGGAGGAGACCAAAAAGATATAGGGAGACTGGTCAGAATGCTGATTTGGTAGGTTCAGCAAGATACAATACTGGCTTAGACTGCCATGTTAGTGGTGGAGGTAACTGGAAGGAGTTGGATTTAAGATAGATTTTGAAGTCAGAGCCAATAGGACTTGCTGATGAATTGGTCCAATCTCTGACCCCTCCAATTGTCCCTTGATCTTTTAGAAGATCATCTATTTGATGATCTCATCTCCTATTTTACGAAGAAAATAGAAGCCATTAAACAAGAACTCTCTCTTATACGTGCCAACAAACATGTACTAGAGAGGGTCTTAGAGGAAGGGGTATCTTCAGGGGACAAATTTCAATTAAAGAAAGGGAATAAAGTGAGAGCTCAAGAGAAGCTTCTAAGGATACAGAGGAGTTTTCTGGATAATTGGAGTAAAAGGTGAGGAATTGGAGTAAAAGGTGAGGACTGATCTGAAGAAAGGAGGTGAAAAGTGTTATGGTTATGATGGTGAAATAGAGGATGGATGACCGTACAATTTGTCTTATAATGCAAGGCATGGTGAATTTCTTTGAGGCAGATGGACAGTGGGAAGAGGACCAGAGGATTTGACCAGGGTTGTCATAAACATAGCAATTGCCAACCCACATGTCAGGTCTGGGCAATGCTGGCTGTAGAAACTGAAGATTCACATGCTGTAGTGACTGGGTAATGGTGGGTATTAAAACCATCTCTTGTGTCAGGAGATGTCCATAACTCATTTGGGTATTTTGGGTTTCTTCCAGGAATTGACTTTCAGCAAAGGTTATGGTGATGCTAGGCCTAAAGGAAAGCAGTGGGCATGAAACCCATATTTGTTGAAGAAAGGATATAAAAACTGTTAAAGGCCAACTTCTCTGTTATGAGATGAGTGACCTAGTCATATTGCTTATTTGATATGTAGCCATGGAAATTTTCTTTCTTTCTGTATCTGGTGGATCATTCTTTTTCATCTTCATCTGTGGATAATGAGTAGGAGAGGGATGAATTCAGACGTTGCACTCTAGAAACACGATAATTGCCAATACATGGTATCACTCTAAATTGTCAGGTAGTTTATGGATTTGGAACACCTCCTTAATTAGCAAGGCCACAGGCTCTGAAGCAGAATGTGATTAATGTAAAGGATACTTTGTGGCCCATCTTGGTGGAAGCACTAAGAATTATACTAAATCTATATGAAGGGGAAGGGTTATGATGAACCATGGTAACAGTTTTTTAATGAGCTCTGAGGATCAGGTGTAATTTTTCCTAGGGTATTTTAAGCCTGCTTTGATGCTAGATGCAAATCTTATAAGCAGTGGTATGCATCAGAACATTTTGTCAGAAAAGAGGATTGCCATATATACTTATGGGTCATGTTATGGGTCAGAAAAGAGGATTGCCATATATACTTATGGGTCATGTTTGGGGTCTTGAATGGACCCCAGCATCTAGCCAGGTCAACATTTGTCTTTGATTCACTTTTGTGAAAACAACACCTTGATTCTTCAAGGCTGCTTCCAGTCATTCTGGAGATCCCTCAGATGCTGTTTGGCCCAAATGTCTGCCTCTTGCTGCCCTCTGATAAAGTCTTTCTCTTCTAGCTGTGGTTCTAGGGCCATGTCAACCTTTGAGCAAAGAGTCTCAGACATGATTAACCTTGTCCATCAATAAATTCATAGATTTCTTTTGCCTTATATGTACCTGATATATACATGATATAAAGTTTGACTCCCCAGAAGAATATCACACACAGCACCTGACATATGCTTAGCTCTCTTTTCATTTGTGCTGTTCTTTGTTAAGAACATCAGGTTATGGAGCAATTTTATGCCCTCTCAATAAGTGTATTCACACCTTAAAGACAGTGTTTACAGTGAGCGAATCAGTTTCATATATTGAGTAATTAATTATTGTCACAGATAACTTTCTCTAGAATGTTAAGAACAGGCAGAGTTCATCTCAGCCTGAGGTACCCTTAAGGCAGGGATTCCTCCATGGAGATGATGGAGGCCTCTCTTTATGATGAGAGGAGGAGACGGATGGTAGGGTGTGATTGAGATTGAGGTGAAGAGGATCTTCCACTCTTGAAAGGTAATTACCATTTGTACATCACTGACATCTCTCTTTCCTGTAACTTACATGGCTAGAAAGGGTATCATTCAGGGTTCTTTCAGGATAATAGAATCGCTATAAATTTGGGGGAATAAGGGATTTATTAAAAGTGAAAGGAGCTGTGGAAATGAAATTTCGGAAGAGGGGAGTCAGAGACCCAGAGAAATCATCACCAGTCAGAACCTTCTAAATATCTGCCTGGTAGACAAGTTGAAGTTTGCAGGGAAAAACAAGAAGCCAAGTACTTCAGGCTGCCAAAGTGCAGCAGTGAAGGGGAAACTTGAGGTGGGATCTATGGAAATTGCTGCCTCTGGGAAGTTATTGCCTTCATGTACCTACTGCCTCTGTGGGTCCACAGTCAAATACCTGGTGGAGAGCCTGGGGTCACTGTTGGCCAGCAGGGCCAGCAGCTGTGAGGATGAACCAAATACAGGGGAGGATAAGGTAGGACTTGCTAATATTCTGTGTCTGTTGTCACCATGTCTGACAACAATGACTGTCTGACAGCGATGGCCTCTGCTTCACTTTTGCCTTTTAAATCGCATGCAGTTCCTCTTTTGGTCAACTCTAACCTAGTAACACAGAGAGAAAAGAATTTTGAGTAATGTAGTTTTCAGCATTAGCTAAATTCACACAATCCAGCATAGACATTCAAACCCAAAGGTCTCAGAGATACATTTACTGGAGTTTCCTCAGAGGTGAAGATGGTATAGTGGTCCTAGGGCCACAAAACCCAGGCAATCATATAAGGCCATATTTTTTGACATATCTAGATCATGGAGAATCAAAACAAAATAAAACACCAGAGTATTCTAATGGCTAAAGAGTATCAACAAATACTTAAATTCCTCCAAGTGTATACAAAAGACCATTTCCCTAATAATGCTCCCTTGAATGTGGATTAGATTTCATGCTCCTTCTGAGTTGGTCTAAAGCCTTGGGGGTGGACAGCCTCATACCAGCGCAGCTTTGGAGTTGCAATAGATCCTGGCAGAATTGGGGTTTCTCATTATTCTCTTTAAAGAGTACCAGGGCCCCAGCAAAGGAATAAAGAGGGTTGAGAGATTGCCATAGAGATTTCATCTATGGAATTCTAAAGGGCAGAAATCTTCTAAGAGTGAAGTACATTCCCTTTACTCTTTTGGATTTGAGCCACAGATACAAAATAGATCATGCAGTCAACTGTGAATTCACAGTTATTATCTGCTCCCTGTTTCAAGCGCACCATTTAATAGGCCAAATATTTTATATTTATATATATCCTCAAGAATGAGAGCATCAGGTAAAACTGTTCAATGGCCTGTGGGAATGCTACACTCAAGTGAAGTTCAGTGTCTAAGTGCTCCAGGAATTCACAGCATTGTGTGTCTCTAGTTAGTTGATGATAATAGCCCTCTAACAGCATATACCTAGCTAACGTATATGCCTGGGCATGTTCCCCCTAATGTTCTAGCTTCTTCTTTGTCTTTTCCTTCTCTTCCACAGTCTTCCTCTCCACTTGTCTGTCTACACTGAAAACTCATCCTTCTTCTGGGAAGGAGGTCATAGCTACAAGGAGGCATAATTAGGCAACTATGTATGGAAGTCTGGTGAAGATTTTTGGTCAAGTTTCTTGGATAAGCAGTCCAGGCTGTCTTATCCCAGTGTGGTGACATTGTTATACACCACTTGGATCCCTTCAATGAAGGCCTGATGCCTCAGCTACTGAAGGGGCTATCTACAGATAACCATCAGGTTTCAGCACCTTCAGAGATTGCCTCAGTTCCAGAGACCCACATGGGAAGTCCTATATCCAATAGTGGATTGAGTATAAAGGCCTTGCCATCTGAAAGACCATTCTAGCTCCAAAGCTTCCAACGGGGTTGGGTGGAGCTTTACTCGCTTCTCCCTCTCGCCTCTCCTGCTTCCTCTTCTCCCTTCCACAGGTGTCAACCCCATGGGTACTCTTTAGTCCCACGAGTACTCACTGTACACTAAACTCAATCTCAGAATCTGCTTTCTAGGAATCCAAGCTGCAAGACCTGAAGAGCTTGTGAGTCTTTCTTGGAGCTGTGCTTGAAAAGACAGATGACTAATCCTCCCCTTTGCCTTCCTCCCCTCAGATAATAGCCTTGTAGTTAGGTTATGGATTAAAGGTGCATTGTCACAGTAAAAAAAAGTGCTACTGGAGTTTAGAAGGAAGAAAATGATCAGTGAGGGTTCAAGAAGTGAAGAAAGGCTTTCCAAAGACTATGGTGTTTATATGGTCTATGAAAGACGATAGAGCATGTCATGACAGTAAGACACAAGAGACTATCCTGTTCTCCTTTTCCTCTCCAATTTATTCTCCACTCTGCTGCTACCTATTTTGATGCACAAATAGGGTCAGATTGCCTTTCTTCTTAAAATCCCCAAATTCCTTTTATTACTCTTGGTATGGAGTTGAAACTCAAAGAATCTGTGACCTGGATCCTCCCTCATTTCTCTGACCTCATCTCTCATTCCTCAGCTCTACTGAATTTCATTTAGTTTCACCAAAGTACCATGTTAATGCATTCCTGGGCCTTTTCACATATAGTTCTTCTTGCTTAGACTACTGCTTTCTTCTAGTATCAAGCTGACTCCAACTTATATTTCAGGACTCAACTTCAATGTCACTTCCCTGGGAAACCTTTCCTGTCAATGCAATTGCCTTTTTTGCCCCCCATAACACCCTGTACTTCCCTGGGAATAACACTTAGAAAATTTTGTTTTAATTTTTGTTTTCCTTAAACACTATACACTACCTAATAACACAAAATGTTTGTTGAGGGCTTACTATGTGTCAGGAACTGTTCTATGCACTTGATATGTATTATTTCCTTTAATCTTTACAATAAAATTATGATACTATATTACCCCTTTTTGACAGATAAGGAAATAGAGGCAAATGGAGGTTAAGGAACCTCACACAGCAAGAAAGCTCACAGTAAGTGGTATTTTAACCTGTATTTTAACTTGAGCTGTCTGGTTCTGGAGCCTGTGCCACCACTACATTGTGGTTTGGTGTCTACTACATGGTAAACACTAAACAAATATTTATTGAACGAATGAGTTTAATAGGCCCAACCAGAAAAGAAGAAGAATACTCAGGATTATTGGGAATAAAGCAGGAAAGTTAGGTCCAGATTATGGAAGCTCTAGGACCCTGAGATATAGTTTAGATCTTAGGTGGTTGGGAATAAGGACTTACTGTTGAAATCACTTTAAAAAGGAGATTCAGTTGGCAACAGTTTATGCAACTTCTACTCTCTGCCTTCTACCTCAACCTTCAACTTGAAATTAGAACAAGTAGAAAGGGGTATGATGAAGCATTAATGAAAAAGTTTAATAGTGCATAAGATCTAAAGGTTGAATTTTCTGTTTTCTTTAACCGAAGGTCATATATATTTAAAGAAGCAGAAAGTATCTTTTTCAGATAATTTTATGGCATGACTATTAGGATTTTATATTTTAAAAACATGAATAGATTTTTGAAAAATCAGTTACTTTCTATAGGATGTTTAGGGGAAAACCATATTTTTTTGAGAATTAAGTTATATGTCTTTACCAAAGTTCGTATTATATACATATATATGTATATTTTTTGACAGATTCCTTTTTTTAAAAAAAGTTTTTTTTCCAGTTAGGATTTTAGGGTTCATGTTAAACCCAAAATATTAAAATCAACTGTGACAATCTATAACTTTTAATACTTTCTGTTCATTCCATGTTCACATGGTAAATAATACTTTTTGTTGCAAACAAAGCCAACTATTGGACCAAGAGTCTTAACTAGAAAACTTTGCTGTTAATCTCTAAGTGTGAAATTCCACCCTCAAGTATGTTTGTTGAGGGTGGTAAAGACTTAAATATCATTGTCCTCCAAAGTGATCTGACTACATTGGATGAATACCTGTGATCATTTAAACATAGTCATGGGAATAGTGTAAGTATCATAACATTCCACTTTTTTCTCCACCCCATCCCCATTACCCCACCCCTCATTTTTACTCATATTACAGAGTGAGAAATTGTAACAATATTTCCCTCTTATAATTCTAGTTGTTCTCACTCCAAAATGCCTTGATTATTTCAGTTGTTAATCCAGGGTCTTCTGTTCTAAATTTTTATTTTGTTTCCCCATACATGTACTATGTTACTGATGTACATTGTGACAATCTAGAGATACACATTAGAGTTTTAGTGAAACAGACATAACTAGACTAACAGGAGAGGACTTGTCTTTGCATAGTTGAAAGGCTCTCTTTGTTGCCTTTGGCAGTATATATCTAAATCTGTACATTCCTGTTTTTAGAATTTGGGAATACAAAGGTTGGAAGTCATACCTTACATCACAGAATGTCTAAGTGTGATCAGAATACAGCATAGTATTTATTATCAAGAATGGTAGAGAGCCTTGCATCTTGGAAGTGAAAACTGCAGTCATTTACAAATAATAAAGGAATGTTTCCATTTATATGCTGTAAAAAGTTATATGACTATAACTGTAAATTCTATTCTCATTCTCTCTTGCTCCCTCTCTTCTTCCCTCCTTCCCTTCATTTTTCTATCTGTAGAGTTTGATAGCTGATGTAAGTAACAGAGAGAATTTACCATACTTTGAAGAATATTATCTTTAACTTATTTCAATATGTGTAACTATTAGGACACACTTAGACTACTGAGTTGCAAATCAAAATGCAAAAGAATTTAAGTGACTGGAAATGTAATGTAATATATACTATAATGTGATATAATAATATATTATGATATGATATGTACTCAGAAAAAGAAACCCAGGAAGACCCAATCTAAGTAAATCACTTTAGAGGTCTTGTGGAGAGCACTTCGAAAAGATAGGCAGTAATTCTTTGGAACAACTGAAATTGAGGCCCATGCTACTTCAATTGTGAGAGACAAGTCATAAATATTAAAACATAATGAATAAAGAAAACAGACAGGAGTTTTTAATATGAGCCTCAATCAAATTCACAAAGGAAGAAGTTTTGATTTTTGGCATTGATTTGCGATTGAGCTGTTTCTTTCATGGGCAACTCTGTGTAGTGCAGGGTGAAATGTGAGGCTCCTGGGATTTATTCATTATTAAAGAGAGTTGATAAATCTTGTAAGCAATGTTGAAAAGCAAAACTAGCTATATGTAATCATTTATTTTAACATATGACAAATGAGGTATTTTGAAACAATAGGGAAGTGAATGAGGAAGATTTTATCAAAAAAATAAATATCAAGGGCTTCCCTGGTGGCGCAGTGGTTGAGAGTCCACCTGCCGATGCAGGGGACGCGGGTTTGTGCCCCGGTCCAGGAGGATCCCACATGCCGCGGAGCGGCTGGGCCCGTGAGCCATGGCCACTGGGCCTGCGCGTCCGGAGCCTGTGCTCCGCAATGGGAGAGACCACAACAGTGAGAGGCCCGCGTACCGCAAAAAATAAATAAATAAATAAATAAATAAATAAATAAATAAATAAATATCAAAATACATTAAATGGGTTGAACACAATTTGAAGAGATTTATAAAACACAGAAAAGCATATCTGGACATCTTAAATTAAAATAATAATTGGGAAAATATTAGGCTCTATATTGACAGAAACAATATGTCATATAAACTGTTTATACAAAGTGATAAGCTAAATACCAAATTCTCAAAAAAAGAACAAAAAGTATAATTTGACTCAGTTAACAAGAAAAGATTAATAATGAGACATGAAAAATGACCAGTTCCAGTAGTAATTAAAATGCGATTTGAAATAGCAACATATTATAATTTTATTCCTATGTTTAATTTCAGAGAAATAAAAATGGTGAGATTATTTTGAAATTGTTATATTTTGCTGGTATCAGTATAAATTGCTCAAACCATTTTGTGAAGTTATTAGGCAATAAATGTAAAAAGGTATGCAATGTATTCTCCCTTTGATTCTCTAATTCTCATAGGAATTTATTCTTGTGAACAATGCCAAAGAAGAAAAAGGGATGTGCATTATGATTTCATAGGGTGGGGAAGGGAAAAATACAAAATGGCCATTGATAGAGAATTGCTTAAATAAATTACAGTGCAGGAACTCAATGGAATACTATGTTGCCATTTATAAGGGATATTTGGGGTATATGGGAACAATAGGTGTTTCTCAATAACTAATATTTAAGAAAAATAATTTCTTTGCAAGAGGTAGGCAGTAAAATCAAAACATAATAGATCAGGGCAGAAGAAGGAGAATGGCTTTCAAGTCCAAAGTATATAATTGTAACCTGAATGAACTTACTGGCACATTTAATGAAAGAATGTGCCAACTGAGGATAAGGTTGTTCAGCAATGGAAACAACAACAAAAAAGGAGAGGTCTTGAGGACAAAACAGGAGCATGCCCATTCAGCACTGATTAGGACATTATTATCTTGCTTAGAAGTACTTAAAGCAGTTATGGGGACAGGCATTCAAATTACTCAGGGATTCTTTTTTTGTCTGTAGTCCATTCTAATCAGGCTACCTCCCTATCATTAGACATCTCATAGAGTTTGCCTAGACGGATAGAATGGGATAGGCAGGTCAAAGTAAACACAGGAAGGTAGGCTTGCATCTTTACTTCTTTACTTCTCATTGTAAATTAATAAATGGCTATTCTAGTTTCATCATATGTCAGTCTCTTTAATGTTTGTTAGAATGAATGAGGCCCCGTACTCAATCAATTCTGGAACAGGGAACAAATTGGGTGTCCCAGTCTGTAAAATGAGGGGATAGTGAAGAATTTACCAAGGTTAAGTGGCACCTTGTGGACATGACTAATCACCTGAAGTTCCACAAGTGACACCCTATTTCATTTTACAAAGTCTTTGAGCATCACCACATTAAGAAGATCATTATGAATCCATGCAGCAGGGAGAAAAACTGTTTTGCTATAATTTTAAATAAAAAGTTAAAGCATAACATTTTGTCTATCACAAATGCAACAATTTAAAATATAGATGAATATGGGCCCAATAATAAGGGAACAAGGGAAAAGAAACAGTGACTGTGTTAGAGGGACATGCCAATAATATACATTTTTTTCTACTGCCATTTTGTTTGTTTACTTAATAAAAATCAGGAGAAAAAGTTCTGCATTATATAAATATAAAATGTTATAATAATAATGATATTAGTAATACAAATAATAGCATATTTAATAATTAAATGATAAAATATATATTAAGCAATACTAATTTTAGAGTCATTTTCATTTCTAATTGACCTATGAATTTGTTAAGGCCAATACATGGTAACAGAGAAAATTGTAATTCAAAATAAAGGTGCAGGGACTTCCCTGGTGGTCCAGGGGTTAAGACTCCACACTCCCACTAGATCCCACATGCCGCAACTAAGAGCTCATATGCTGCAATTAAAGATCCCGCATGGGGCCATGAATATCCCACGTGCTGCAACTAAGGCCTGGAGCAGCCAAATAAATAAATAAATAAATAAACAAATAAATATTAAAAGAAACAAGAAACAAAATAAAGGTGCAATAGCCACATAACTATATATCGCATACCAAAAAGAGTCTTTTCTGGACGTGTGACTTTCCAATCCTCAGACAAGTGAAAGCATATTGCGCATTGAAAGTCACCTTCTAAACCATACTAAAGACTTTGAATAATTTCTGGTAAATTACTTGGTAACTAATATACAAATAGAAAGTCTGGTTATATATGCTTGTAATTTCCTTTTTAACAAGCAAGTTATTTTGCTGGTTTACTTCATTCTTGGTTTTCCCTTTCTTTTTCCCAAGTTATTGAAACAACTTAAAATATTTTTTTTAAATCTCCTAGTTTCTCATAGTCAAGTTAAAATTTATAAGAAATAAATTTTTTATGGAGACACTCATTATTAAGAGGCTTAACATAATGATTTCCATCTACCTCCTTAACAGTGAGAAGTTTTTATAGATTATCATGATCTATGACTTAAATATTAAGTGAAGTTTATTGTGGAAGGCTACCAGTTATGGACTTGTAGAACAAAATAGTCAAATATGAGCATTACCCAAATATATGTTTGAGATTTAAATTTTAACCTTAAGTACTTAAGTAAAATTTTATTCAAATAGTGATTCAGTATAAGCAGAAGTGTTATCACTACAATTCTCTCTTCTGTGTTTTCTTTCTTTTAATCTCTGTCTTTTCAGCTTAGTGAAAGTCTGCACCTCCCTCTAGAATATGAAAATGGCAGTCACTTTTCACTCATTCTGAGGGAGAAATACTCTTCTCAAGAGGAACCCTCAGGCTTCTCTGGTAGCTCAGTGGTTAAGAATCCGCCCGCCAGTGCAGGGGACACTGGTTCGAGCCCTGGTCCAGGAAGATCCCACATGCTGCGGAGCAACTAAGCCCATGCACCACAACTACTGAGCCTGTGCTCTAGAGCCCACAAGCCACAACTACTGAAGCCCACAAGGCTAGAGCCCTGTTCCACAACAAGAGAAGCCACTGCAACAAGAGAAGCCACCGCAATGAGAAGCCCGCACACCACAACGGAGAGTAGCCCCCGCTCACCGCAACTAGAGAAAAGACCGTTTGCAGCAACAAAGACCCAGAGCAGCCAAAAATAAAATAAAATAAATTAAAAAATAAAGAGGAACTCTCTTAGTGCCTCCACATTCTGCTTTCCAGGGTTCAGCGTCAAAGGCTCTTAGCCCCAGTCCTCCTTGATTGTCCTACCACTGGCTGGTATAGAAGCTGAAGGAGCCATTGGATCTGAGTCAGTGACTCCCTATCAGTTCAGAGTAATTTCTCAGGAATAACAGGAAACAAGGAATCGTGAACTATGATGTTAAAATAAACTACACTGGTAGAAAAACCAGGAGAGAGTAGATTTTACTGTAAAAACGGAATGAGTGGAGTCAATTGTGTCTCTGGGTATGTCATATCTCCAGTCAGTCTTCAAAACTGAATTCAAGTAAGTTGAAACATATTTGGTTTGTCTCTATGTTTCTCATTCATGATGAGTATAAATGTGAATTTAGAGTTAGTTTTAAATGAATGATCTGCTTTTTGTTTGTTTCTAGATGCATTTTATTCTGCAGTGACTCTTACCTCAAAGCTCTGGGATACATTTGTGGGCACAGATGTATACAGGATATGAAAACATAGATAGACAGTGATAGACCAATTTTAAGAGGTTATAAACGATATATAGGACATAATACTCTTAAATACACCAAACATCTCCCACCTCCATAGTCAAACACAGGTATGTAAGAAGAAGGGAAAGACACCCATGAAAATTATAAACATGTTATTCAACATAAACTACAAATAGGCATCAAAGGAAGATTCAAGTAAAAAAAATGTGGAGAGAGATTAATACAGATAAAATACATAAATTTGGATACTAGTAGTTCCACCTATCATGTTGATTAAAAAAAATCTTGCAATTATTTAAGAAAGTAAATTTAAAAGGCTTTTCCACCAAAATAAATACAAATGCCTTCTCCACTGTCTCTAATCAATTTAAAAATGATCCATGTTAAAATACACCACATGTGTTGAGTAGTCTTGAGGTTATATTTCTCTGTGAACTAGATTTATATTTATGTTAATGCAATCTTGGATTATATTAACTTAAAGTATCCACACCATATTTTTGCTTTTTGTGAGACCGGGATCCACTAAAATATTCTAAATCTATTCACATGATCACTATCCTATATTTCTGAGATTGAGTTTTTGAATTTAAGGGCAGAACTTTTTATTAATGACTGCTAAATTTTATCTCATTACCTTCACTTCTTTATTTTAGTGAGTTAAGTTAATCATTTTGAATCTTGATTCTGCTATGGATCATATTATTTACTGTTGGCAAGCTTTTTCTGAAAAACCTAGTGAATATTTTAGGCTTTGTGGGCCATGGGTCTTTGTTACATATCACTTTTTTCTTTCATTAACAAACAAACAAAAACCCAAACTCTTCTAAATGTAAAGACCATTCTTAGCCCAAGGGCCATACAATGGCAGGTGTCAGACCAGATTTGGCCTGCAGGCTGTAGTTTGCTGACCCCTGATCAAGTGAATTGGTTCTCTCTTGCTGTATAACAAATTATTCCCACAATTTAATGTCTTAAAATACAAAACAATATTATCTCAGAGTTTCTGTAGGTCAGGAATCCAGGGCATGGCTTATCTGGTTACCTCTGACTAGAAGTCCCTTAACAGGCTGTAATGAAGGTGTCTGGGGTGCAGTCACATATGAAACCTCAACTAAGAGAAGATCTGTTTCTGAGCTCACTCGTGTGGTTTTTGGCAGAAGTCAGTTCCTCCAGGGCTGTTGGCCAGAGGTCTCTCTCAGTTCCTTGTCAGGGAGGCCTCTCCATAGCGCAGCTGGATTCTATCACAGCGAGTTAGCAAGAGAGAGGAAGAAAAAAGCATGCAAAATGGAGGCCATAATCTCTTTGTAACCTAATTTCAGAAGCAACTCCCATCACTTTTGCTGTATTATATTCATTAGAAGTGAGTTATTAGGACCAGTTTGCACACAAGGGCAGGGGATCCCACAAAAGTGTGACTACCAGGAGGCAGGAATAATTGGGGTCACCTTAGAGGCTGCCTGCCACATCTATCCACCCAGAGTTTTCTGCAACTTAAAGCATGCTTTATTCATCAGGTTTTTGATAAAAATATTGAGAAAGAAGTGTTCGTGACAGAGTCTTGTGGCATGATTTTTACCTCTCAGATTGACTCCAGTCCACTAACTAATACTATGAATACTGTTGGTTGCATACCTGTAAATTCTCAATTGTGGTGTGATCTAACTATGTTGTCATCATATCCTTGGAGATCTCAGGGGACATTTTAGTCAAATATATTTTAAAAATCACACTATGCATCACTGGAGAGGTGAAATCAAGTTAAAATAAGCTGTAACGACTGTCTTGAAGAATAAAATAAGTCATTGCAATACTATAGCTCAAAGGATATAATAAAGAGAGGACCAGTTCCATCAGCCTTACCTTCATGACAGGCAGTTTTAGAGATGATTGCATCTTATATGAGCCTCGATTTTTTTTGGGCCTCACTGTTGTGGCCTCTCCCATTGCGGAGAACAGGCTCCGAACGCGCAGCCTCAGCGGCCATGGCTCACGGGCCCAGCCACTCAGCGGCATGTGGGATCTTCCCGGACCGGGGCACGAGCCCGTGTCCCCTGCATTGGCAGGCAGACTCTCAACCACTGGGCCACCAGGGAAGCCCGAGCCTCGATTTTTTTAACCAACTAGTGAAGCTGCCTTTCTTCCAGTTCCATTTGTGCTCTCCTAGAAAGATTTACATTTTTTAAAAAAATAGCCAACAGACCAAATCAGGGATAAATTATACTTTATAAATATTTTGACAGTAAGTCACAATTATGGTCAGATTCAGGGACCTTTTTTCTTTTTTAAAAAATTTATTTATTAAATTTATTTATTTTTGGCTGCGTTGGGTCTTCGTTGCTGCGCGGGCTTTCTCTAGTTGTGACGAGCAGGGGCTACTGTTCATTGCAGTGCACGGCTTCTCATTGCAGTGGCTTCTCTTGTGGAGCATGGGCTCTATGCACTCGGGCTTCAGTAGTTGTGGCACGTGGGCTCAGTAGTTGTGGTTCACAAGCTTAGCTGCTCCGTGGCATGTGGGATCTTTCGAGACTAGGGCTCGAACCCGTGTCCCCTGCATTGGCAGGCAGATTCTTAACCACTGAGCCACCAGGGAAGCCCCAGGGACCTTTTAAAATTAGAGAATACCAGTCATTAACACCTGCCATCTAGATAGCAACCATATACCAATGTTTCTACTGCTTCAAGAAAGAAGTATAATACTCTAACCAGATTTGACAATATAAAGTGCCATAGTTTTAAGTGCTGTATCACTCAAACTTCATTCTCACTGACAACCCAAATAGTTTGCGACGCTTTCCCCATCAAGTAATATAATAATGACTACTTACTGGGTGCATACTATGAGCCAAACACAGTGCTAAACAAGTTTATATGGATTTTCTTATTAATTTTTCTTAATTCTGGGAGGTAGGTACTACTATTATGTGCATTTTACAGAGAAATTAAGCATCTTGCCTGTGGCATTTACCATTCAGCTGGTAAATGATGAAGCCAAATTTTAAAGTCCAATAGCCTAAGTCCAGAATACTTCTTAAAGCAGAGGCACAAGAGTAGCATTTGCTTATTTGAAAACTGCTAAGGAAAGTTTTCCTAGGAAACGTGGTTGAACGATTTACTAGTTATTAATTATTTTTTTTGTTTGACACCACTAGATGGCAACATTTTCAAAAGTTTTTATTGCTTAAGGTGGAAAAGTAACTCAACTTTATTACCATTTAAAAAATTCAGCTTTATTGAAGTATAATTGACAAATAAAATTGTAAGATATCTAAATTGTATATTGTGATGAATTGATATACATATACATTGTGAAAGGATTCCCCCCCTTTTAGTTAATTAATCTAGCCCTTACCACACAGATTTATTTTTAATATTTTTTTGGAATATTTCAGTTCTACTCCCTTAGCAAATTTCATTTATACAATCCAGTGTTATCAACTATATAGTCACCATGTTTTACATTAGATCCTCAGGCTTTACTCATCTTATAGCTGAAATTCTGTACCTTTTTACCAACCTCTCCTCATTTACCCCACCCCCCAGCTCCTGGCAACCACTTTTCTACTTTGTTTCTATGAATTTGACTTTTTTTTAAAAAAAGATTCCACATGATCCACATGAGTGATGCCATGCAGTTATTTGTCTGTCTTTGTCTAGCTTATTTCACTTAGTATAAGGCCTTTAAGTTCTATGTTATCACAAGTGGAGAGATTTCCTTTCTCACGACTGAATAGTATTCCATTGTGTGTGTGTGTGTGTGTGTGTGTGTGTGTGTGTGTGTATAAACAATGCATATATTCTATATATATTACATTTTCTTTATCTGTTTATTTGTTGATGGACACTTAGGTTGTTTCCATATTTTGGCTATTGTGAGTAATGCTACAATGAACATGGGAGTGCAGGCATCACTTCAATATTCTGTTTTCATTTCTTTTCAATATACACCCAAAAGTGGGATTGTTGGATCATATGGTAGTTCTATTTTTCATCTTTTATGGAGCTTCTCTACTGTTTTCCATAGTGGCTGCACCAATTTACATTCCCACAAACAGTGTACAAATGTTCTCTTTTCTCCATATCATCACCAATACTGTCCATTTCTTGATTTCTTTGATGATAACCATTCTAACAGGTGTGAGGTGGTACTTCATTGTGGCTTTGATTTGTACTTTTATGATAATTAGTGATGTTGAGTACCTTTTCATGTTCCTGTTGGCCATTTATATATCTTCTTTGGAAAAATGTCTACTCAGTTCCTCTGCTTGTTTTTAAATTGGATTGTTTGGTTTTAAGCTATTAAGTTATGTGACTTTATATATATTTTGGGCATTAACGCTTTATCAGATGTGTGATTTGCAAATATTTTCTCCCATTCCATAGGTTGTCTTTTTATATTGTTGATGTTTTCTTTTGCTGTGCAGAAGTTTTTTAGTTTGATGTATCCCACTTGTTTATTTTTGCTATCATTGTCTTTCCTTTTGATGTCAAATTTAAAAAATTATTACCAAGACCAGTATCAAGGAAATTACCCCCTATGTTTTTGTCTAGGAATTTTATGGTTTCAGGTTTTAAATTCAAATCTTTAATTCATTTTGAGTTAATTTTTGTGAATGGTGTAAGATAGAAATATAGGTTCTTTTTTTTTTTTTTTTTTGCATTAGTCTGCCCAGTTTTCCCAACATTTATTGATGAGATTAGCCTTTCCCCCTTGTATATGTTTGGCTCTCTTTGTCATAAATTAAATGACCATATATGCATGGGTTTATTTCTGGGCTCTCTATTCTGTTCCACTGATCCATGTGTCTGTTTTTATGCCAATACCATACTGTTTGGATTACTCTAGTTTTGTAATATAGTTTGAAAGCAGGATGCGTGATGTCTCCAGCTTTGTTCTTTATATATATATATATATATATATATATATATATATATATATAT
>NW_006795223.1:361383-394122 GCF_000442215.2 Lipotes vexillifer | reverse complement strand
ATATATATGTATATATTCTTTTCTATATATACTATCATGTCATTTGCAAATAGAGACAATTTTATTTTTTCCCTGGTTCCCTTTTATTTCTGTTTTGTGCCTAACTGCTATGGCTAGGACTCCCAGTACTATGCTGAATAAGAGTAGTGAGAGTGAGAATCCTTGTCTTTTTCCTGATCTTAGAGGAAAATCTTTCAGCTTTTCACGGTTGAATATGATGTTAACTGTGACTTGTCATATATGGCCTTTATTATTTTGAGGTACATTCCCTCTATAGCTACTTTGTTGAGAGTTTTTATAATAAATGGATGTTGAATTTTGTCAAATACTTTTTCAGCATCTATTGAGAAGATCATTATGATTTTCATTCTTCATTTTATTAATGTGATGTATTACACTGATTGATTTGTGTATGTTGAACCATCCTTGAATCCCAGGAAAAAATGCCATTTGATCATGGTGTATGATCCTTTAACTGTTCTATTGAATTAAATTTGCTAATATTTTGTTGAGGATTTTTGCATCTATATTCATCAGTGATATTGTCAATTTTCTTTTCTTGTAATATCCTTGTCTGATTTTGATATCAGGGTGATGCTGGCCTTATAAAATGAGTTTGGAAGTGTCCCCTCACTTTCTATTTTTTGAAAGAGTTTGAGAAGAATTGGTATTAGTTCTTCTTTTTTTTTTTTGCAGTGCGTGGGCCTCTCACTGTTGTGGCCTCTCCCGTTGCGGAGCATGGGCTCCGGACACGCAGGCTCAGCAGCCATGGCTCACGGGCCCAGCCGCTCCGCGGCATGTGGGATCTTCCCGGACCGGGGCATGAACCCGTGTCCCCTGCATCAGCAGGCAGACTCTCAAACACTGCCCCACCAGGGAAGCCCAGTTCTTCTTTTTTTAAAAAAATAAATTTATTTATTAATTTTTTGCTGCATTGGGTCTTCATTGCTGCGTGCGGGCTTTCTTTAATTTCGGCAAGGGGGGCTACTCTTTGTTGTGGTGCGTGGGCTTCTCATTGCGGTGGCTTCCCTTGTTGCAGAGCTCAGGCTCTAGGCATGCAGGCTTCAGTAGTTGTGGCTCACAGGCTCCTGAGCACAGGCTCAGTAGTGTGGCACATGGAGTTATTTGCTCCACAGCATGTGGGATCTTTCTGAACCAGGGATCGAACCCATGTTCCCTGCATTGGCAGGCAGATTCTTAACCACTGTGCCACAGGGAAGTCTATTAGCTCTCCTTTAAATGTTTGGTAGAATTCACCAGTGAAGCCATTTTGTCCTGAACTTTTCTTTGTTGGGAGGCTTTTGATTACTGATTCAATTTCCTTACTAGTAATTGGTCTGTTCAGATTTTCCATTTCTTCATGTCTCAGTTTTGGTACACTGTATATTTCTAGGACTTTATCCATTTTTTTAATAGGTTGTTTAATTTTTTGGCATCAATTTTATTATTGATTCGTTTTCTATGAATGAATTATTTATCTTTGATTGGCCAAATTATAATTGCTTTACTTGTAGGTAACATTTTCAATGGTGTAATATAAAATGGCAGAGATTTAAGTGGACAAAAATTGGAGTGTTATGTGTAGTGTTTGTGTGGGGTTTTTTTGTCAAAATTAGTAAACTTTACTTAAACTTCAAAAAATAAAATCATAAAAAGAGTAGCTTTTGCTTTGCTCTTCAGGAGGATCAGATGTAACAATCCACAGTAGGAACTACCCCTAAGAAGTTAAAATACCCTTTACCCCGAATCAAGCCACATGCAATAAGGATCCTGGATTTGGGGACAGGTCTGGTGTAGGTGGGGCAGGAAGGAGAACACCACAGCGGGTGACTGGGTTCTGAGACAGCACAAGTGGAGAACAAGACAAAAGCCCTGGCAGAAATGGGACCAGAACTTCAACAGGAAACTCTTTCACAAGGAGCTATGTACAAAAGAGCTGGACTGGGGCCTGCACTCCGTTGGGAAGGGGAGGAATGCAGAGCATCCTGAAGCCGCCCTTCACCTTGCCAGGTGCCACTGCCCACCGCTCACCCTCAATTCTCCTCATCATTGTCATCTGGGCTGATGGCTGGGCTGGTGAGGCTATAGTGGGGCTGGTGGGCGAGTAGCTAGGGGAGGTGGGCAAGTAGGTTGAGCCTTTGGGGGAAGCAGGAGAGTAGGTGGGGCTGGTGGGTGAGTACTTGGGGGAGGTTGGAGTATAGACCAGAGAGGCTGGTAAGCAGGAGATGTTGGTGAGTATTTTGGGGTGGTGGGTGAGTAGGTGGGACTGGTAGGAGAGTACTTGGGGGAGGTGGATGAATATTTCGGGCTTGTAGGTGAGTACTTGGGAGAGGTCGGGTGTACTCTGGTGAGCTGTGGCTGTAGGAAGGACTGGTTGGGGTGTACTTTGCCAGAGGTCGGGCTGTAGCTGGGAGGGCTGGGGCTGTAGCTGGGAGAACTTGGGGTATAGATGGGAGACTGTAATGTGTATTGTGGGCTCAAAGGGGAGTAGCTTGGCGAGGTCGGGGAGAAGCTGGGTGAAGTCGGAGAGTAGCTTGGAGCGGTTGGGCTGTAGTTGGGGCTCCTCAGTGTGTAGTTGGGACTAGTAGGTGAGTAACTGGGGGATGTTGGGCTATAGCAGGGTGACATCTGGGTGTAATTAGGACTGGTTGGAGAATAGTTAGGGCTGGTGGGCAAGTAGCTTCGGGAAGCTGGTGAGTAGCTGCTTGGTGATGTAGGCGGGTAGCTGGGCAAGGTGGGAAAGTAGCTGGGTGAAGCTGGTGAGTAGCTGGGAGGGCTTTATATATCTTTATTCTTTTTCAGATCCTTTTCCTTATAGTTTATTACAAGATATTGAATATAATTTCCTGTGCTTGACAGTAGGAACTTGTTGTCTATTTTTTTTTTTTTTTTTTTTTTTTGGTGTGCGGTGCTTTTGCAGGATCTTAGTTCCCCATCCACCGATCGAACCCCCGCCCCTGCAGTGGAAGCATGGCGTCCTAACCACTGGACCCCCGCACCCACGGCTCAGGGGCCCAGCCACTCCGCAGCATGTGGGATCCTCCCAGACCGGGTCACGAATACGTGTCCCCTGCATCGGCAGGCGGACTCCCAACCACTGCGCCACCAGGGAAGCCCCCCTATTTATTTTATATATAGTAGTTTGTATCTGCTAATCCCATACTCCTAAGATATACACCCCCTGCTTCCCCTTTGGTAACCAGAAGATTGCTTTCTATGTCTGTGAGTCTGTTCCTATTTTGCAAATAAGTTCATTTGTATCATTTTTTTAGATTCCACATATAAGTGATATCATATGATATTTCTCTGTCTCACTTACTTCCCTTAGTATGATTATCTCTAGGTCCATCCATGTTGCTGCAAATGGCATTATTTCATTCTTTTTTATGGGTGAGTAATATTCCATTATATATATATAAATACCACATCACCTTTATCCATTCATCTGTTGATGGACATTTATGTTGCTTCCATGTCTTGGCTACTGTAAATAGTGCTACTATGAACATTGGGGTGCATGTATCTTTTAGGATTGAGTTTTGTCTGGATATATGCCTAGGAGTGGGATTGTTAGATCATATGTTAACTCTATTTTTAGTTTTTAAAGGAAGCTCCATACTGTTTTCCATAATGGCTCATACCAATTTACATTCCTACCAACAGTGTAGGAGGGTTCTCTTTTCTCCACATCCTCTCCAGCATTTATTTAAATAATAGACTTTTTGATGATGGCCATTCTGAATGATGTGAAGTGATACCTCATTGTAGCTTTGATTTGCATTTCTCTAATAATTAGCAATATTTAGCATCTTTTCATGTGCTTGTTGGCCATCTGTATGTCTTCTTTGGAGAAATGTCTATTTAGATCTCCTGAACAATGTCAAGTACTTTAAAAGCACTTTTCAGAAAAACAAACTTTCGTGACTTTACAAGTAAAATTTGTACTGCCTGGAATGGAACTCTCCTCCTTTACATCATATACTCTTGTATATATTTTAAAACCTAACTTATATATGTATCTTCTTCCTCTGTGATGCCTCTCCTACTAATGCAGATTCTTCTAACTGCATCATCACAGCATGATCCATTTGATCCTTTGATACATTACGTATGTACCAGTGATATACTGATGTGTCTATACTTCCACTTCATTGGGAACATCTCATAAGCAGTCTTTTGAAATTCATATTTGTAAACCTCTCCCCATCTCACCCCAGTCTCCGTCCATAGTGCTTAGTATTGTATCTGACACGCTAGTTTTACAATACCTGAATTAAAAAAAAAAATGACATAATATTTTAACATATCACAACCTATTTATCTAATCCTCTACCAATGGCATTTGTGTCCCCCCACACACTTTTTTGTTATTACATACAATGCTTCAGAAAACATCCTTGTTCCTGTCTTGTATGTGCGTGAGAATTTCTTTAGGAGTTCTAGAGACAGAATTTGTGGATCACAGAGTACATATAATATGTGTAATTTCAATCATAGTTGACATTTGGTACTCATACCCTCCTATGCTTTGGGGGCTTCCTATTTTGTTAATATGGTGGGAGGCAGAGCCTACTTTCCACTATAAACACTGAAAATGTCAAATACTTGCTATCTCAGCTTCCCTTGCACCTAAGGTGTGGACACATGATCTTGCCTGGGTACTTGGAATTGGGAGTTAATGAATCAGGTGAGAGGAACTCTGGATCACTGTGTAGGTCATTGCACAAGATTAAATTTTATAGCAGTAGTGGCACCCATGCTATTGGGTGGCATTTAGTATACAAAGATAGCTCTGTTTACTAAGTAGGCTTCAACAACTGTTGTTTGGTGAAATCACAGTGGGGTTCTCATTAAACCAGTTGTATGGTGTGATTTTTGGCACTGTTTTTGGTGCAAAGCCCTGTCTCTAATTGTCTAGGCTTTCTAATGATTCTATGAGCTACCGCAAATCCTCTTAATAGTTTCCTGTTTTGCTTAAATCAGTTGAACTTGGTTATTTTTAGTTTCCAGCTAAAAATGCTGACTGTTATAGATGAGCACCAGGAGTGGGCAGGGAGTGTTGTTTCTAAATATGCTAAAGAGTTTAAAAAAAAAGAAATGACATTCTCAAATTTTTAACTTAGGGCATAGACTGAAAATTAGCTAAAAGAAATCTGACCAGTACATATGATAATGGAATCTGAGCATGCTAGACCAATAAAAAGGAAGAGTATAATTTAAGATTTAACAATTTACCTATAAGCGTACCCTATTCAGAAATTTGATTTCTAATTCACTAGCTTAAATGTCTGGGAGTGGTTTTAATTGTTTTCTGTTTTAGTTGACTTAAATCTAGACTATAGTTCATATTAAAATAAATTGACATACCATAAAGAACAAAAGAAAAAAGAATTAAAGATTTGGGAGGTAGACATGTTGGATTACTTTGTTATATGCATCTTACTCTCCTTACTCCTAACTGTATTCCTAAAGTGGGTCCAGAGGCAATTTCTTTACCAAATCCTTGAGAAATACATGAGACAGGAGAATGCCAGCATCTTATATACTCCCTTCATTTCAGTGAGGATGAAAAGATTCTAGGTTAGCAAAAGTTAATTAGAAGCACTTAATCAATAGAGGCAAATTGGCATGATTACCATAAAGGTAAATAGTAAATCCTTGATCATAGACAAAGTGACTACTTGATCAGAGCTTCCCATTATGAACCATGTGTTATCAAATCAAAGTAACCCAACAGTTGGTCATGTCCAGAAGTATTCTATCATCAAATGGAAGTGATATAAAAGGAACCAAGCCTGAGAACATCCAAGACACAAGTAAGTTGCACAAGCAGATAGCCCACATTCTGAGCCAGCTATCTGCCACACTGTCATTTTCCCCTCAATCTCATTTAAGTTCTTGTGGGGAGTTTCTTAATACCTAAATATCTGACTCTGGTTAACAGATTAGTCTACATGATTTTCTGGCACCAAGTGGAAGTAAACTGCTACTGCCTTACAACTCCACTCAAAGTTGACACTAAAGGAACATAAGAAGGAATTCCTCCTAATGGGTGGAATGTTGAGTATTTCAGGTAAATCTCCAGACTTCATGGAAGGTGTGGCCTGGGTAATGAATCTATACTCATTCAGCATCATTGGCTAATGGACCTGGAAGGAGGAAGATAGGAATCTTAGAGACAAGGAGGTTTGAGAAGAAAAATACATGGATAGACCTCTTCTAATGGACCCAATCCTTCAGGAAAAGAGGCTATGCATGGATGTAGCAACATCAATGTTTACTTCTGAAGGCTGATTTGGTTACCGTTGCTGAATGCCTAACTTGCCAACAGCAGCACTTATTCTCAACGTTTTATGTGATAAATCCATTAGTTTTTTATTGCCACATAAAAATTATCAAAAAATTAGCGGCTTATAACAACATAGTTATTATTTCACAGTTTCCATAGGTCAGAATTTTACACATGGTTTAGCTGAGTCCTTTACTCAGCGTCTCACAAGGCTGCAATCAAGGTGTTGGCCAGACTCCATTTTTATTTGGAGGCTTGACTGGGGAAGAATCCAACTCTAAGCTTATTCAGGTTGTTGGCTGTATGACTGAAGGCCCTGGCTTTTTGCTGGTTATTGTCTGGAGGCTATCCACATTTTCTTGGCATGTAGTCTTCATGAACATGGCCACTTACTTCATCAAATCCACAAACAAAACTGGCTTTTTTGGGCATGTGTTCTATGCTCTCACATAAGATCCTGTGCTTAGAAGGCCCACACTTGGTTTAATGCTCTTCTGTAGCTGTTTTGAAATCCTTAATAATTTTTAAACAAGGGGTCTCACATTTTGCTTTTGCACTGGACCCCACAAATTATGTAGCCAGTCCTACCTGCAAGGAGAGTCCATTGCTCCAGTGTGTTAAGATAGAGACTTTTATAACATGATGTAATCATGAAAATGATATCTTTTGCCGTATAATGTAATGTAGTCACAGGAGTGCCATTCCATTACCTTTGCCATAATCTACTGGCTAGAGCCAAGTCACAGACTCTGCCCACACTCAAGAGGAGAGGATTATACAAGAGCATGAATACCAGGAGGTAGGAATCCCGAGAGCCCTCCACTTAGGGTCTTCCTGCAATAGTACCATAAACTGGAGTAGAGTAGGTGGAGAGCAGGTAGCTAGAAAGGATATAGATTGTATTTCTCTCTGCCATGATTTTGGTAGCACCCTGATTGCGTGGAGTTTCTGACTATCTTATTTACTGTCATTTTATCCCACACAGTATTGCCTCCAAGGAATTGATTTTATAGTTTACAGTTTATTCCTTACCACCTGCCTTATAGGTTGTTAGAAATTACTACTGAAGCCTAACTTATGGTGCTAGGTGGGAATGCAATATCTTGAGAGGTCAGGATGTTGTTTTGCATAATGTATTGTATGCTTGAAACCAGCAAAAAATACGTGGTACAGTTTTTCTCAGAACCAGAATGCATGGGTCTGAGAATCAATGACTATAAGTGATGGGTCACAAAAAGATACCTAATGCCCTATTTATACATTTTTTGCATCCTGTCTTCAGAACACTAATTTTTAATGGTGTAGAGGTCTTAATATCTAAAATAAATGGTTATACCAGGGGGAAAAGTAAAGTTTAATTGAACTGAAGGTGGAAAGAGTTAACTGGCCACAATTCATTCCACTTGACAAAGAAGGAAAAAAGGTGGTTGGGTGTTGCAGAGATGATTTATTCTATTTTTGAAGGGTAATAGGCTTGTTGCTACACAATGAGAGTAAAGAAGAATATTGATGAAATCCTTTCTTCACAATTTTTATAATTCTTATTTATTTTTCTTTTCTGATTTCATTATCTGAGAGCTCTGGTACATTATTGAAAAGCAGGAGCTTTAGTGGGCATCTGTGTCTTGTGACCCTAAAGAGAATATTTCTAGTTTTTTGGTCATGAAGTATGGTGCTTATGGAAGGTTTTTATTAAATGACCTTCAGTTAAGCCCATTTTCTTCTATTGTTTGTTTGCTATTTAAAAAAAATCATGAATGCATATTGACTTTTTCAATGCAGTTTTTCCTCAATGGAAATAGTCATGTTATTCTTTTAATCTATTAATGTGGTAAATCATACCAATTGGTTTTCAGAGCTTGAACCATTCTGGAATTCCTGGAATAAACCCTACTTGGTCACCTCTAGCTCTAGCTCTTCAGTGCTGAATTTGATTTGTTAATTTTCTATTTAGGATTTTGCATCTATACTTATAAATGGCATCCTAATACAATTTTCCATTCTTGTATTGTCCTTGTCCAGTTTGATTTTGAAGGTAAATTAGGTAGTATATTAGTCAGGGTTCAGTTTGAGGCAACAGAATATACACTATGTAAAAAGGGAATTATCCTATAGGATATTAATGGCTTACTTAGAGATACGTTGCTAGTGCTGAAAAAGAGATTTTATCTGAATTTCCAGGAACTACACCCAAATCCATATTGCAGAACTGGGTCATCAAAGTAGATACTGCCAGTGCTGCAATCAAGAATTTGAAAAATTAAGATGACATGATACTATACGTAGAAAACCTTAAAGTCTCCACCAAAAAACTATTAGAACTAATAACTGAATTCAATTGGCTAATGATATTGAGCAGCTTTTCATATGCTTATTGACCATTTGTATATCTTTTTTAGATAACCATCTATTTGGATCCTTTGCTTCTTTTAGAATTGGGTTATTTATCTTCTTACTATTAAGTTGTAATAGTTCCTTTTATATTTTAGTACAACTCAGATATGCAATTTACAAAATTTTATCTCATTCTGTGGGTTGACTTTTTACTTTCTTAAGGGTGTCCATTGGAGCACAAATGTTTTTAATTTGATAAAGTCCAGCTTATCTATTTTTTCTTTTGTCGCTTATGCTTTTAGTGTCGCATTGAAGAAACCATGGCCTAATCCAAGGTCATGAAGATTTTGCCTATTTTTTTGGACATATATACACTACCAAATGTAAAATAGATAGCTAGTGGGAAGCAGCTGCATAGCACAGGGACATCAGCTCCATGCTTTGTGACCACCTAGAGGGGTGGGATAGGGAGGGTGGGAGGGATGGAGACGCAAGAGGGAAGAGATATGGGGACATATGTATATGTATAACTGACTCACTTTGTTATAAGCAGAAACTAACACACCATTGTAAAGCAATTATACTCTAATAAAGATGTTTAAAAAAAAAAAGCACAAAAACGATTATGCCTATTTTCTTCTAAAAGTTTAACAGTTTTTGCTCTCACATTTAGGTCTTTGATATATTTTGAGTTAGTTTTTGTGTTCAGTGTGAGGTAACGGTCCAACCTCATTGTTTTGTATACAGCTATTCATTTGTCCCAGCACTATTTGTTTATAATATTGTTCTTTCCCTATTAGTGGTCTTGGCACCCTTGCCTAAAATCTGTTGATCATGGCTGTGTGGCTTCATTTCTGGACTCTCAATTCTATTACATTAATTTATATGCTTACCTTTATGCCAGTACCACATAGTCCTGATACTGAAACTTTGTGGTAAGTTTTTTTTTAATTAATTAATTAATTAGTTTAATTTTGGCTGTGTTGGGTCTTCTTTGCTGCGCGTGGGCTTTTTCTAGTTTTGGCGAGCGGGGGCCGCTCTTCATTGCAGTGCGTGGGCTTCTCATTGCGGTGGCTTCTCTTGTTGCAGAGCACAGGCTCTAGGCGCACGGGTTTCAGAGTTGTGGCTCACGGGCTGCAGAGCACAGGCTCGGTAGTTGTGGCTCGCAGGCTTAGTTACTCCGTGGCATGTGGGATCTTCCCGGACCAGGGCTCGAACCTGTGTCCTCTGCATTGGCAGGCGGATTCTTAATCACTGCGTCACCAGGGAAGTCCTGTGGTAAGTTTGGAATGATCATCTTACTTCCAAATTTATATTAGTTTTGACATTTACACATAATTTGTTTATCTTGGGTTGTACTTAAGAGGTAGTCAGCACTAGTATATCCTTATAATTATGGAGTTTTATGGTTAGAGGCAATAAAGCATAATGATTATGGGCATAGGAGTTTAGAATCAGAGAGACCTGGATTTGAAATGATTGTACCACTTCCTTTTGTGGAAACTTGTATAATCCTCTCTGAGCTTCAGTTTTCAATCTTAAAATGGGAACAATAATACATTAGTAGAGTTTTGTGAGGATTAAATGAGTTAATATATAGAAAATGCTCAGTAAAGATAGGCTTTATTTTCTTGGACAGAATGTCAATTTGCATTACATGTTTATCATGTGTGTACAGTGACAGTATATTGATTTATACTTTGATTAAGAAAATAGCAATAAGCTCCCAGATGTTGGGAGCTCATTTTTCAACAAATATGAGAAAAAAATGGGAGCTCATTTCTCCAGAAGAGGAGAAAAGTAAAGCAAAAGTGCCTGTGGAGAACTGTGGGGAGGAGGAGGCAAAAAGAATCTAGGCATGGTCATTCTCCAGGAATTTAAGAAAATTTTTTTCTCTAATAATTCTTTTAAAATAGTTTAAATAGTTGGTCTGCCTGCAAAGGCTTGTAGCCTCTTTTGCGGACATAAAGGAATGTACTTTGAAACAACCTCTTGGAATCCCTTCTCAGAACTTATTATTGAGTATGGGCCTCTGTGAGAGAGAGCAGGGTAGGTTTCTACTTAAACTATGTCAGCTCTCAGATCATAATTTCAGCTGTATTTTAAAATAATTTTTTTAAAAATCCATAAATCTTTAAAAAACAAATATAGCAAGAGTTCAAAGGACATAGGTTAAGCATTTTCCAGCATATAGGGACCAGTGTACTAAATTCAGGCATTAACACTATTACTGTATTGAAAAGGTCTTGGGCTCTTTTTCTGTTATTTTTTGGAAACTATTTGTTAGCAAATTTCTTTTCCAAATTACTCCTGGGAGGAAGCTTCAGTAGCCTCATCCATAAGTAGTTCAAGTGAAAAGAAAGCCTGTTGGGGATTTTGAACAGTCAGCGATGCAACACGAGGTGGCACTCTCATCCCAGTGAGTGTTGTAGAGCAACACGTCAGATAAAGGATACACAGCTTCAGGCGACTGTGGTAGGTCTGAACATCATTGGGTGACTGCCTGACAGACTGAACAGCTAATGGGGCACAGAGCCATAGGTGAGATTGAGAAAGTACGCTGGTACAGTTGGGCAGAGGGCAGAAAGTAGTATAGCAACCACCTGAGAAAAATAACTAGTGTCTGGACAGTGCTTTATAGTACACTGATTAGTTACCTTTACTATTTATTTAATCTTTATAACAATCATCTTTTCACTGCTGCTCCATACAGAAGCTTAAAACAAACATTAGATAATGACACTGCTATGTAGAAATAATGGCTCCCTGCCGTCCTCATGATAAAATCCCACTTTGTTTCCAGTCTTCACCCTTTCTTCATTACTGAATTATATGAAGTTCCTGAAATGCATCCTACTCTCTTTGTCTGTGATTTTATGTATGATGGCATTCTACCTAGAACATTCTTTGTCCTTTCATCTTCATGGATGATTCCTGCTCCACCTTTCTGAGTCAACACAAATTTTACCTCCTAGAAGGCTTCCTTGACCACCTCCACCGGGCAGTAATGTGACAATCAATTGAAGCTAACATACGTGAATTACTTAACAGGGTATAGATGTCTAACAGATGGCATCTATTGTCATCGTACAAATCCAGTCGATCATTTTCATTTATTTGTTCATGAGTATTTACTATTTTCAGGGTCCATTTTCAGGTCCATTATGTTTTTATTGTTAGGTAATTACCAGAATGCCTCAGTATTTCCAGTGTGGAATTTACCCCTTTATGCAAGTGTAAGGTGACATTTCCTGTTTTGTTTTCAGTGTTGTTTCTGATTAATTCATCCAATAAATGCTTTCTCAGTTTCTATGTACAAGGTGCTGTTTCTAAGCACTGAGAGTATAAGATATAAAAATGGATAGCATAATGGAGAATTTATTGTATAGTGATTCTTAATTATTCTTCAAAATTTCAAGATTAAATTGCATAATTTTTATAATGGTATCTTGGTAATAATGATGATTTTCCTGGATTATAACCGATAGATTGTTTTCTGCTATTTTCTAACTATAGTTTATATTAGTAATTCCCAGATGGATTGACTATTGCCCACAGTAAAACTCCTCTGCTAATTAACGCTGCCTCAAAAAATCCTCTTGATATTTATTATTATATCTTTGGACTTAAAAAAGTCCCCAAACTCATTAGACGATCTTAATGTCAACCATAAAGTTTGTCCCTTTTTTGAGATCTTGTGGAGAATTGTGAACTAAGGCCTTTGAATAGTCACGGTCCTGGAAAGAATCAGCAGACACCTCAAAGTAGGCAATTGAGAATAGGACTGCTTACAAAGGTGTGGGGAGAGTTTAGAAAAGCAAACTATCCCTGGTTTAGCAAAATGGGGGGATGGTACTTCTCCTAGGCTTCAAGAAGCAAGAAAAGGGAGCAGATACCAGGAATGAGAGAGGGCAGCTATAGGGAGAGGACTGCCTGACCAGGGCTAAAGCCTTCTACAGAGAGATACAGCCCATTCATGGTGACCAGCAGGCAGGGAGCCTGGGAAATTAATATCCTCACCTCATTCTCTTACCAACCCCAATCTGCCACCAGGGCTTTCTATTGACAGAATCCCCTGGAATCTAGAGGACAAGAAATTCAGCTGCTGTAGTTCACGCACGTCAGTCTCGTGTGACACAGATGAGGGTGGAGAAGGGCATAGTGTGGATCTGGAGAAGCAAGTGGAAGAAACTCAGCACAGGCCTTAACTTGTTCATAAACCGAGAAACCTAGCAATTCATATTTTTTATTAAAAGAAATATGAATTTATCCCTAAACTTTGTTATCATTTCTGTAAATCAGTCCTCTTTTCATGAAGAAATATCCTCTCTCCCTACTTTTTCTATCCCCAGTTCATTCAGTCAACATTTGTCAAATTCTTCTTTGGGCAGGTATTGGTAGCACAGAAATAAAGACACAGTGTTCAATCTCAGGGTCACACCATTGGATGGGGGTTAAGAGAAATAAATAAACCATCACCTTATGAGCACTGTAAGCATGATGAATTAGGGGAAAGCACAAGGGCAGTGGGAACTCACAAGGTCACTACCTCAAATTACAAGTTGTCTGGGAAGGCTTCCTGGAGGAGGTGATTTAGGCAGACTCCTTGATCAAGTTTAATTATTTAGTTTCTCTTTTTTCCCTGTATTTATTTAATTCTTAGATCTTTAGTCTAAGATCTATGGTTGATTATGTGACTATGAGTTTTCTTTTCTTGCTGCTTTTCCAATTTCACCTCCCTAATTATTTTTTTTAATGGTTAAGATGGTAAATTTTATGTTATGTGCATTTTAGTACAATAAAAAAGAAAACGTAATAGATTATTATTAAGTACAGAAAAATATAAAGCAGAACAATATTAAGTTATGATCCTGTTTACTAGGAGCAACTACTTGAATATTTCCCATTGTTTTTATTTATTCATTTAAATTTTTAGTTTTTTAATTGAAGTATAGTTAATTTACAATGTTGTGTTAGTTTCTGGTATACAGCAAAGTGATTCAGTTACACACACATATATATATGTGTGTATATATATATATATATATATTCTTTTTCATTATAGGTTATTACAAGATATTGAATACAGTACCCTGTGCCATACAATAGAACCTTGTTGTTCATCTGTTGTATGTACAGTGGTATTTATCTGCTAATCCCAAACTCCTAATCTATAGCCCCCCTTTCCTCTTTGGTAACTCTAAGTTTGTTCTCTGTGACTGTGAGTCTGTTTCTGTTTTGTAAATAAGTCCATTTGTATCATATTTTAGATTCCACATATAAGTGATATCATATGATATTTGTCTTTGTCTGACTTACTTCACTTAGAATGATAATCTCTAGGTCCATCCATGTTGTTGCAAATGGCATTATTTCATTCTTTTTTATGGGTGAGTAATGTTTCGTTGTGTACATATACCACATCTTCCTGATCCATTCATTTGTTGATGGGTATTTAGGTTGCTTCCATGTCTTGGCTTTTGTAAGTAGTGCTGCAGTGAACATTGGGGTGCAAGTATATTTTTGATTTAGAGTTTTCACCTTTTCCAGATATATGCCCAGGAGTGGGATTGCTGGATCATATGGTAATTCTATTTTTATTTTCTTAAGGAACCTCCATACTGTTCTCCATAGTGGCTGTACCAATTTACATTCCCACCAACAGTGTAGGAGGGTTCCCTTTTCTCCACATCCTCTCTAGCATTTATTGTTTGTGGACTTTTTAACGATGGCTATTCTGACCAGTTATCACCGTCTAATTCTTAATTATGCTTTATTAGGCTGTTTAAAATGGATATTTTGTGAAATACAAATTGCTGGACCAATCTCTGGAACTATTTTTATCATCTTGCATTTGGAATGACCATTGTGATACCATTTTATTTGACTGATTTTGGGAGGGAGCAGGGAATTTTAGTGTTTTTGGATTTCTTAATTAAAAGCTGGGCTAAAGACATTCTATGTAAATGTAATTACTTATGCAAGTATTCATGTAACTCTGGTGAAAAGGAGGACCCTATCTGCATAGGACATGTATGTTCATGTAGTTAAGTTTTAATACTGTTTTGAACCACCATGAACATAAATTTTGGGGCACATCTCTGAATCCTGTCTTTAGATAAACTGCAAAGTATGGATTACCATGTCAAATGGTGTGAATTTTTTTTTTTTTTTTTTGCCGTACGCGGGCCTCTCACTGTTGTGGCCTCTCCCGTTGCGGAGCACAGGCTCAGCGGCCATGGCTCACGGGCCCAGCCGCTCCGCAGCATGTGGGATCTTCCCGGACCGGGGCATGAACCCTTATCCCCTGCATCGGCAGGCAGACTCTCAACCACTGTGCCACCAGGGAAGCCCCCGGTGTGAATATTTTTATGGTTCTTGATTCATATTGCCGTATTGTATTCAGAAAGTTTGTACACTATTGTACACAAATGTCACATGCTTTCACTATCACTGTGAATGATATATTTTTGATATTTTATAATTTTGCTTTCTCCTTCTTGTTAGCTGGCTGTTCATGGCAGCTTTGCTATAGCAGTGGCCTTTTATCCTGACAACAGCAATTCGTTCCAGTTCCCACTTTCTTTATATATTCCCAGAAGTAACATTATTGTGCTGCTTCAGAAATATGAGAAGCTATAGCGCTACCCACTGCTCAGAAGTCTAGGTCCCATACTATTCTTCTATTCTGTGTATGTTTGAAGTTTTCTATAATATGTTCTGATGATCTCATATTTTCCCTTTGTCCATTTTCCACTGACATTAGCGTTTTTGTTGATTAAGAGCTAAATCACCTGGTCTGTCATGCCCAGAGTCAGTAATCTCCATTATTATTATTTTAATCTCTGTTTTAACTTTGGTTATGTGTTCTTTTTTAAATTCATATTTTTTTGCTCTCTCTGTCTCTCTCTTTAATTGAAATATAGTTGACATACAATATTATGTTAGTTTAAGGTATGCTACATAAAGATTTGACGTTCACTTTCTCTCTTTTTTCTTGATCAATTATGTCAGAGGTTCGGACATTTTGTTAATATTGTTAAAGAACCATGTTTTGTGTTTAATGAATTTATCTGTTGCATCTTTTATATTCCAGCAACTTCTGCTCTTATCCACATTACATATATTAGACCTCCTTCTGCTTTCTAATTTCCTTCTAATGCTCCCTTTGGCAGATTTTAGCAGGAATTAGCTGACAAGAGAGAAATACAGTTTTCAGAGTCTCAGTCCCAGCTTTACAAAATACAGAAAAGAAGAATGGATTTGGAGTTGAGAGCTAATCGTTTAAGAACCAACTAATATGATCCAAATCATCCATTTTTGGAATTTAACTTTTATTTTCCAGTGGAGAAAAATAAAAAAAATTATTCCCCCCCGCCGGCCCTCCCCACTTTTCTCTCCTCCGCCTCTTCCTCTTCCTTCTTTTGTTATAGCTCTAGGCACAGGTAAAATAATGATTATATATAGAAGAATTGGGAAGGCTATACTATTCAAGTTTTTCTTAGTATATATTATATTCTTAAAACTGCATTTGCTGCAAGATTTAGTGAACTGCTCTTGAACTAACAGCAAGGTGCTTAAGTCAGATCTGCATCTGAATTCTGGCTAACTTACTAACTGTGTCTATGGCCTTGGGTATTTTACCTAACTCCTCTAAGCCTCAATTTCCTTTCTTTGCTGTGAGGGTTAAGTGAAATAATACTTGTAAAAGTCAGTTCTTGGCACATGATAAGGGCTCAGTAAATGCTAGTTTTTTATTATAATTATACATACCAACCACTGTGGAATATTTTTCCCCTCATAGAAAACACAGCAGAAATGCCTATCATCTATTAATGCCCTGAAGTCCAAAGGTAGAAGAACTTAATGTTTAAAAGCTACCATGGCCATGGAGTGAACATTACGTGAAAAAACAAATATTTGGATAAACACCAAGAAAGCCACAGGTGGTTAAAATATTAGCTGGCTGACAAAATAATTCAAGTTGCTTAATGGTGTACAAAGGCAATGCAAAAATACTCTTTTTAGTTGTGTAATATCTTTACCTTTAAATGCTTCCTAAAGTATCTAAGAATTAGGGAAATAAGATATTTTTATATCATAAGTGCATGAGTTATACTCACCTTGAGAGAGTTTTGATTCCTAGAAGTCAAAGAAAAAAATTTTTACAGTGTTATTTTTTCTTTTATATGAATACATTACTTGTAAATTTCTTGCCTTATAACTTATGGATCATTTTAAATGCGTTAGGCATTTAAATAACTCTGCAAGAAGCAGCAGTAATTCTGTTGGACTCCTGGCCCCTATTGAAACTGGGTAGCTTTCTTTGCACAAGCCTATATGCTAAGTAGCAGTCAAAGACCCGTGTAATTAATTCAGTTCTGTTCCACAAACTTGATCTGAGCACCTGAAATAGGCCAAAGGGGTTTGCAAACAGGACTGTTATCCATGAACCAAAAGGCTACGTGTGCATGTATTGCTGGAAGAAGATAGCAGAGCACACCAATTGAAACCACCATTAGGGGCAACCATTTAGTAAAGGACCAGACATCTGGGGAAACATAATTCACTAATAGTAATTAATGTAGAATTTTTTGGTTAATTAAAGATAATGTTTCTGAAAATTCCACACCTTTCTTTTGAGTACTCTGTGGTATTTTCCAACTTATTTTCTTCTTTTTATTGCTTTCTTGCTAAACTTGTTTTTTTTCCTCTCAAACTCTGATTTGCATTAAGCTTGTAGAATTAAATTAGGCCTGTTTAATACTGCTGCTAATCAGACACTTGCCACAATTAGAATTTCAGTTGCCTTTGGATTGTGATTCACAACCAATTAAGTTAAAGTAACATTAATGTACTCTAACTTTTTCTGCCTACCAGCACTGTGATGTGAGAGAGGCTGGTAATCTTCAGGTTTTACAGATGTTGACTGAGGATCAGATAGGTTAGAAAACCATCAAATTGCAGAGCAGTTTAAAGCAGACCAGAGATTAGAACTCAGGCTCCCTAACTCCCTGTTCAATCCCCTTTGTATATTCAACAGAATTTTGTCACCGTTTAAATAATGTTGCAGAGCCTTCCCACATACCCCAGAGAGCAAATGAGAGATTTAAGTATTCTAGTGTTTGGTTGCCCTGTCAAAATGCATTTGCATCATTTATCTTTTGAAAATTTTCGTGGAGTGTGTTTAATAGAAACAAGATTGCTTTAACTTTGTTGTAAGAAGCCATCTGGAGCTCTTGGTATACACAGTGTAACTGGGTAAACATTGGAAATAATTTGTAAATTGATGAGACAACAGATAAAATGAAAAACAAGAGATTAGGAATTTATATAAAGAAAATCCTTAGAATATATCATTTTTCTATAGAAATGCTATAACTACATTATAGAATATCTGGATACTTCAATGGGAGAAAAATTCTGGTTCAGTTCTACAAATGTAATCACATCACTCCTTTGCTTTCTAGTTTACACTCTCTCCCCCCATATATCTACTTAAAAAAAAACACATAATTATACTCCCAGTACACATATAATTTCCATTCTGACTTTACTTAATGTTATAACATGCATTATACTTTCAAGTGAGAAAATCCAAAAGGAAAAGTTAAATTTTCAAATACTTTAACTGTGAGTCAGTTATAAATTAGTCACTGAAAGGATTAAGTTTTAAACATGAAAGCCTTTTAAGTGAAAGTTATTAAACCAAAGTGAGAAGATAATTATAAAATAGGGCTTACTATTAAAAATGAAATGAAACATATTTTTAATGTAAAGCACTTAACAATATAAACCATGTGCCTTTTAATTTAGCAATTCTCTAATTTGCCAGGAAAGTTTTTTCTTGTGCATTTCCATGTGCAAACATTTTTTCCTAGTTAGCCTAAAACACCTAACTACTATTTTTAGGGGGTTGGTGGAATTTGGACTTATGGAAAGAATGTAAAGGGAAAGAAAAATATGATATGATATGATATGTAAAACTTGTTTTAAAATAATTCATTAGAAAAAGGTGAGCTACAGATTAAACAACACCAAAAATATTGATAATTTCTGAACCTGGGTGATGCATACGTTTTATTATTTTCTTTACTGTTATGTAATTTTGCACATTTTAAATAACATGTAAAAACAAAATAGAGTGGTACAACTTTTTTCTGCCAGGAAGAATTCTTAGAATGGTTTGAAATCTAGGTTTGGCTGAGAAAGAAAAAGAGTTTTCCAAGTTCTTAGTCCCCATGAATATCAAGAACCAGATCTGACGGACTCTGATCATAGAGGTTCTTCCCAGCTTTGAAATGATACTGCCTCTAATTATGATGGCTGTACCATGAGGCTTACTATTCTAGAGTGGAAGAGGGATTTGAAGAAAGAGGAAAGCCTGAATCTGCCTATTCAGTCCCCGGGAGATTGTGAGAAGTAGATATCAAGAGAGCCACGAGATACATTTGTCCTGACCTCCCCTCTCCAGGCTGAAATCCTGGAGGGGAGATGTGTTAGATCATTTGAGGGCATAGGGACATTTATTCTGGTGAGTGGGTGTTGAGAGCAGAGGGGATTTTGCTCCATTCCTCTGGTCAGCTGGGTGTCCACTGGTCCGCAGGGAGGCCCTGCCCCACATGGGGCAGCCCTAACAGAGTAAATGGGTGGAACAGTGTGGATGGGCCAAAATGTGGTATGCTGCACAATTGTAATCCTCCTTCTCCATAGCTGTAGACTCAGGAACAGACAGCAAGGGGTCCAGAGATGGGTTCTTACCAACCACACCTCAGGGGCAGTGCACGTCTACAGTACATGTGGCAGGCCTCCCACTTTCCTCAATGCCACAAGGGCACATGAACCTCTTCATTCATACAGCTTGATGCCATTTAGGGAAAATGCTGGGGTGAGGGCAGCTTGAAAGACTAGCCATTTAAACAGAACAAAACAGACTGAGTTCTGAAGCTGATTATTTAAAGTAGGAGAAATAAAAACACTGCTATGGACTGAATTGTATCTCCCACCAAAATTCATTTGTTGAAGCCCTAACCGTCAATGTGCTTATATTTGCAGATGGGACATTTGGGAAGTAATTTAGTTTAGATGAGGTTATGAAGGAGGGATCTCATAATGCCATCAGTACACTTAGTGCCTCCCTCTCTCTGCCATGTGAGAACACAGGGAGATGACCACCGGCAAGCCACAAAGAGCTCTCACAAGCCCCTGATCATGTTGGAACTCTGATCTAGGACTTGCAGCCTCCAGAACTGTGAGGAAACAGATTTATGTTCTTTAAGCCTCCTCGTCTATGGTATTTTGTTATGGCAGCCTGGTCTGACTAATACAGATACTGTAATTCAAAAATTACAAATTTATCCCTCTTCCTACTACTCATTGGGCAAAGAACTCATGATACTTACAGAAAACAAAAAAGCTATATTTTTGTCACACATCTGAGTATAGTGAGAATAAAGTTTTCATGCTGCTACAGAAATATACAGTAATTATTCCAAATCACGTAAAATTGTTTACCAAACAAGTAAGCTTGTCTGTAACCTAGCTTCTGGGATTCCATTTCACCATCCCAGAAATTATTATTCTTCCAGAAACATTCTGTTCATATGTAAATATATTTTTCTTTGTGAGAAACTGCCAATTGTACATCAGTACCCATTCTCCTTTCTTCCTGTAATAATAGACTCTCAAGTTTATCTGGGAACACCTAGCTAATGACTGCATTTCCATCCTTCCTTGGGACTAGGTTTGTCCATGTGACTATATGTCAGCGGGATGTGAGTAAAAGATAAAGTGTGCCTTTTCTAGGTACATCTTTCAAAGGGATGAGCCTATTTCCCCCCAGCTCTTTCCCCGTTTTCCACTAGTTGGAGGATGAAGAGTAGAACAATTGCTTTGAGTCCAGAGATGGGTGGTATCATGTCAAGGATGGCTACCTTATCAGTCCCAGACTGCTTATATCTGGATGTTACTTTAGAGGAATTAAGTTTGTATTTTAGTTGAGCCACTGTATTTTGAGGTCTTTCTGTTATAGAAGATTAGTGCCCTAAATAATAGTATACGTATTATCTTTTCTAAAGAAAAACAAACAGAAGCACACTCTAACACTAGTTTGTATCTTGTTTTAAAAATTATTAATATGCTTTAAAAATCTTTTTAGATCTCTTTTCTTATTCTATCCAGGTTCTCCAGAAAATTATACACATCCCATTTATTCATTCAGTTAGTGTTTATTGGGAGCCGAATATGTGCTGCACCCTCAAGTACATGCTGTGAGAGTACATGGGGACAGACTAGAGGTTAACGTCCCCAGAGACAATCATCATTTAATGAGGGACAGAGCTGGTGACAATTCTGAAGTGTGCTCCACTCAGGCCCTCAAGGGGGCTCCAGTGGGACTGAGCCCCAAGTGCCCACAGTAGTAACCTACCCATCAACACGTCCTTCACTGGTTTTTCTCTCTTCCCTGTCTACTTTCTGATTTCCTCACTCTGCCTTCAGGGATCACCTTCCAAATAAACTCTGTGCATCCGGTCTTGGTCTCAGAATCTGTTTTGGGAGAAACCAAACTAAGACAGTGGTCCAGGAGGTTTTATTTCTCAGAAGGAGACTTGAATAATAGAAATGTCCTGTGATGGAGCAAGCCTTGTGAATATCTGAAAGAAGAGAAATGAGCAAATCTAAAGGGCTGGAGGTGGGAACATGCTTGGCCATTTTGAAGAATAGCAAGGAGACTGTATGGCTGGAGTGGAGCATGTGAGGGGAGAGTGGTAGGAGATGCCTTGGGAGGATTAGTCTAGGGCTGATCCTTGTGGAGTATGGTAAGTCACAGTGTCACAAGAAGTCTTTGGGTGGTGTAAGCTGGCTAACAATATAATATGATTTAAGTTTCAAAAAGATTATTCTGGAGATTCTGGTTACATGTAGAATATTGAGCACACACATTTATTTCTACTCTATCAAAACAGTAAAGAAATAACAAAAACATAAATTCATAAGGACAAAGAGAACTGGGAAGTAAGTAACAGTGCATAAGAAATAGGCAAAAACATTTTGCGATCTGGAAAGTGGATAGAAAAGATGTAACATTTAACAGACGGGCAAAAGCTGAAATTTAAGAAAAATGGGGGGAGAGGCTGTTAAGGGTTGAACTGTGTCTGTTAAAAAATGACATATTGGGGCTTCCCTGGTGGCTCAGTGGTTAAGAATCCGCCTGCCAATGCAGGAGATACGGGTTCGATCACTGGTCTGGGAAGATCCCACATGCCGCAGAGCAACTAAGCCCGTGCGCCACAACTACTGAGCCTGCATGCCACAACTACTGAAGCCCTTGCGCCTAGACCCCATGCTCTGCAACAAGAGAAGCCACCGCAATGAGAAGCCCACACACCACAAGGAGGAGTAGCCCCCACTCGCCACTTAGAGAAAAGCCTGCGTGCAACAACGAAGACCCAATGCAGCCATAAATAAATAAATAAATAAATAAATGGCATCTTGAAGTCCTAACCCCTAATACCTCAGAATGTGATCATATTTTGAAATAGGATCTTTGTGCAGATTTAACCAAATTAGGAGGAGGTCATTAGTATGGACCCTAATCTGACATGACTGGTGTCCTTATAAAAAAGAGAAATTTGAACACAAAGGCATACACATACAGAGGACAAGCACATAGGGAGAATGTCTTGGGGAATATAGAGAATTGGAGTAATATATCTACAAGCCAAGGAATTGCTGAGGCTACCAGAAGCTAGGAGAGAAGCCTGGAACAGATCTTTTCCTAGTGCCTTCTTGGAGAGCATGACCCTGCTGATACATTAATTTTGGACTTCTGTCCTCCTCCAGAACTGTGAGACAAATTTTACTTGCTTTAAGTTACCCAGTTTTTGGTATTTTGTTACAGCAGCCCCAGCAAACTCGTATACAGGCCAATAAAAATCAAGCTGATATATGCCACAGAATTTAGGCTATCTTCATAAATGGAAGAAACTAGTAACTTTAAAGGTAGATATGAAAGATGGTTGGTCTAACTGAAGAATTAAATGAAATTAGAGAGCACTTATCTCTTCAGATCCCCCTTCCCTCTATGCATCCAGGTGACAAACCTTCCCTTATTATACTAAATTACTGAAAATTTAGTCAATAAAGTTGCTGAACCAGAAAATCTCTGAACTCAGATAGAAGCAAGGATGAGATGCCATATTGAAAATAGGGAACATAAATGAAAGTCAGCATTTTAAGTAGTGAGATCCCAACTCTCTTTTCTCCACTGATGGCCAGAAGACTGGCTGCCGAACTTCTATATCTAAGCAGGAAATTAGGAAAATTTCTCTCTGAAGAAGCAAACAGACCCGAGTAAAGGACAACAAAATGTCTGGATTATACGATCACCCTGAAGCAAAGCGCAGAGTCAATACTTTCCACAAAGACTACAAAATCTCCAAATAATATTTATTGTCTAATTTTAAAATATGTATGGAAAACCAAAATTCACTAGACATTTGAGAGGAGTCTCTTACGTGGGAGATGAGAAAACAAACAAACAAACACAATCAGAGGATACAGAAAATACTAGTAGCAGAAGAACACAAAACAAAGCAAAAATCTATAGTTAGAAAAGATAACACAGAGACTATGAAACAAGAGACTATCAAAACATGAACTGAAAAACTAGAAATAAATTTAAAATATGATAGAAGGAAAAAGAAAACCAGAATTTGGATTGGAAAACAAAGTTGAGGAAGTAGCCAATAAAGTAGAACAAAACTACAAGGACATACAAAATGGGAGGGAAATGATGAGAAAACTAGAGCATTTGTACAAGAGGTTCAATATTCAAACTATAAGATTTGCATAAAGGGAAAAAGGAAAAGAGGAAATTGTCACTGAAGCAATGCAAGGAAGTTCCTTAGACCTGAAGGACATTATAACTGACCCTCGAAGAATACAGGTTAGAACTGTGTAGGTCCACTTACATATGATTTTTTTCAGTAGTGATGGTACAATACTACACGATCCATGGTTGGTTGGTGTCCATGTGCAGATGAGGAACCATGGATAAAAAGAAACGACTGTAAAGTTATAAACAGATTTTTGCCAAAGGTCAGCATCCCTGACCCCTGTGTTCTTGAAGAGTCAACTGTTTTGAAAAGGACAAATTATGATCCAGTTCAATGGCTGAAAAGAACTCATACCATGATACTTCATGAAATTCTAGAACACTGGTGACAAAGATTCAAAAGCTCCCAGCAAGGATAGCTATTTAATTTCTGCAGCTCAGTGAAAAATCAAAATACATATGGGGCTCCTTGTTAAAAAATTATTAAGAATTTCAAGACTGCAGCAGCAGAGCATTAAACCAAGTGTGGATTCCTTCTGGATGCAGGGTCCTGTATGATTGCTCAGGCCACATGCATATGAAGTGGCCAAAGATTCCAAGAAGAAAAATATATCAGGAAATCAGAACAAAAACTTCCCTCTTCCCCATCATTCTAAGCTATGGCCGTGATTCTTACTTCACTCAGGATATAGAAGCAATCAGAAGACAACTACCTCATCTTTCCAACCCCAAAATTACCATCTTGTCTTCACCTATTCTTAAACTTTGCATTCTCTTATTCAGTGGCTGAACTATCCTAGCTCCTGTCTAAAGACTATTCTTCAACTTGTGTGCTGGATCCCATAACATCTGGCCTATTCAAGGATTTTTCTCCTTCATTTAGATCCTTTCTCCCTCACCATTTGTTTTTGCCTTTCTTTTGGATCATTCGCTTCAGAATATAAATATCACCACTATCTTTAAAAAGTCTCACTTGGGGCTTCCCTGGTGGCGCAGTGGTTGAGAGTCTGCCTGCCGATGCAGGGGACACGGGTTCGTGCCCCGGTCCGGGAAGATCCCACATGCCGCAGAGCAGCTGAGCCCGTGGGCCATTGCCATTGAGCCTGTGCGTCCAGAGCCTGCGCTCCGCAGCGGGAGAGGCCACAACAGTGAGAGGCCCACATATCGCAAAAAAAAAAAAAAAAAAAAAAAAAAGTCTCACTTGGCCCAAGACTTCTAGCTACAGCGTCATTTCTTGGCTCCCCTTTATAGAAAAATTCAGGAAAAAAGAGTTGTCTTTACTTATTATTCCACATTTACTTCTTAACTCCCACTCCAGTTCTCTCTTCAGTCAGGCTGAGAGCCACATGACTCCACTGGAACTACTACTAATCAACAATGACCCCATCTTTTCAAAACTAATGGTCAAATCTCAGGCCTCATTTTCCTCAGAATTTCAGGGGGATTTGAGATAACTGTTCATTTCTTTATCCTTAATGCTTTTTATGGGACATCACACTCTTCTAGTTTTCCTCCTACTTCACCGACCACTTCTCTTTCCTCTGCTGACTCCCCCCTTACATCTGAGCTTGGATTATTGGCGTAATGCAGAGCTCAGTCCTTGGTCTTCTTCTTTTTCTCTATCTAAGCAATTAATTTTATCTCATGGTATAATTACCATCTGGCATATCCCATATTTAAATCTTCAGCCTTGGCTTCTCCTTTGAGTTTAAATTTATATATCCAAATGCCTACTTGAAATCTTCTTGGATGCCTAACAGGTAACTGAGATATAACATATCCAAAATAGAACTCAGTTCCTTCTCCCAAATCTCCAGTCTCAACAACCCAATGAAATGGACCCATCATTTACTCAGTAGCTTTGGCCAAAACATAGCAGTTATCCTTGATTCATTGCTTTCCCTTACATGCCACATCAAATCCATCAATCAAGTCATGTTGGTTTTAATTCCAAAATATGTCCTGAATTTGATGATTTCTCATCACTTCTACCACTACCCTGGACTCTCCCTTAAACAACTGCAATATCTCCTAACAACTCTCCCTGATAGCTGCTTTCCGTATAACAACCAGAATAATGTTGACAAAACCCTATAGTGTAAGAAATATTTTTAATACTCTCTTTTGCATATGAGAAAACTGGATCTGAAAATGGTTAAGGAACTTAGACAAGGTCACACAGCTAGTAAATGGTGAAACTAGAATTTAAACCTTGATGATTTTCTGGAGCATCCTTCCCTCTCCCCACCCCTGTGCACTTATACGCTTTTGTGTTTATGTCCATGATGCCTATCTTTGGGCCTGAGTAGCACCTGACACACAGTAGGCATGTAATAAATATTTGTTGAATTAATTAATGAACATCATCTAGAACACAGTGACTACTCAATAGTTTTTATAATAGTGTCTAGAATAAAAGCTCCCCAGAATTTAAGATTTTAGAGGAAGAATTTTATAAGGCATTTTATTCATATAGAACCTCATAATTTGCTATTACATATACTATTATATAATATTTATTGTGAAGGAGTAATATTAAGTTTGCTATATTTTCTGCTCAAAACCCTACATTGCCTTTCCATTTCACTCAGGGTGAAACTTGAAATCCTTTCAATGGCCAGTGGGATGCTATATTATCTGCTGTCATTACCTGTCTGACTTCCTGTCCTTCTAGTCTCTGTCTCTTTGATCACCCTGTTTCAGACACACTGACTGTCTTAATATTCCTCCCACACATCAGGGGTGCTCCTGTCTCAAGAGCCTTTGTACTAGTTGTTCCCTTCGTCTTGAACACTCATTCCCCACATACGTATGTGGCACCTACCTTACCTCTTTCAAGTGTTTGCTCAGATAACACATTCTCAGTGAAGTCTACTCTGACTGTCTTGTTTAAAATTGCAAGCAATCTTATGTTGCCTGCACTCCCAATCTCCCTTTACCTGCTCTAATTTTAATTTTTCCATAGTACTATGCACCCTCTAAAATATTATGTAATTTACTTATTTATTACATTAATATTGTCTGTCTACCTGTGCTAGACTGTAAATTTCATGACAGTAGGAGTGTTTTTTTAATTAATATACAGCAATAATATTCATTGAATGAATGAATGACAGTTGTGATATAACCTGAGAAAGTTATTTCCTTTATGAGAATTTATATTTATAGAGCCCAGTTTATTAATGCCATATGTCAACATTTTCTCATTTATAGGTAAGTGCCATATATTTAAAAATGGTGAAATATGTTCTACCAAATTTTCAGGAACATTAAGGGCTATTGAATATAAATAAGACTATTATTTATGACTTGATTATCACAGCTAACCTGTACATGAACAAGATAAGTTCTTTCTGTACATCCATGGTTATTAAAATCAAGTTCTTGAAATCAAATTATTTCACAAGGACTCTTGTAATTCTTATATTATCTCCTTACTTAAAGGTAGAAGTAATAATATGTGCAAGACTACTCTCCAACCTATAAATTCTCAAATTTTGTTTTTTAACCATACTACATGACTGTGAATTTTGTTGAGGCTAAACTGGTCTTACTTAGATAAGAAGGGAATTTTAAATTTATTTTGAACCTGTTTTTTGTCATGGTTGTTGACCTAGGCCAGTGTTTTTCAAATGTTTTTGACAACAATATGTGAATATAATGTACTTTGTATATTGAAACCCCAGTTTACACACAGACAAAAGCAGTTTTCTCCGAGTATAAATTTGTTTTGCAGATTCACATTAAAATATTTAATAATTTAAAATCAATTGATGAGAGCAATAAGGCTGTTTTGATCAAACATAAGCCTGGGTAATGGAGCTCATGAATGTCAGTTGCAGTCTTTTTTTTTTTCCACGTTGGGGGTAGGAGTTTATTAATTAATTTATTTTATTTTTGCTGTGTTGCATCTTCGTTTCTGTGTGAGGGCTTTCTCTAGTTGTGGCAAGCGGGGCCCACTCTTCATCATGGTGCGCGGGCCTCTCACTATGGCGGCCTCTCTTATTGTGGAGCACAGGCTCCAGACGCGCAGGCTCAGTAGTTGTGGCTCACGGGGCTACTTGCTCCGCGCCATGTGGGATCCTCCCAGACCAGGGCTCGAACCCGTGTCCCCTGCATTAGCAGGCAGATTCTCAACCACTGCGCCACCAGGGAAGCCCAGTTGCCGTCTTTTTTAGCTTCCTCCTTGATTTATGTCTAGAAGGGCTTTTGTTGCAAGGTTTCAAGAAAAATAGTTACAAGTATCTGGAGTGACATCATCAAGATGGCAAGATCTGACTTTCCCATGGATACACTGAATATACAGCTACACACAGGAGTAGGAAAGGCTAAGACACATTTTCACCATAAACCCCACCTGGCACAACAATCAGGAGTGGACCCCTAATTCTCAGCCTCTCCCTGAGGAGCTGAGGGTCTAGGTCACACATCTAGTGCCTCACCTTTTAAGGTTGCCACCCAAGAGATATGCCCCCAAATCACCTAACCCTGAGAGCCAATAGGGTTTGCATTTGTGAGTCCCACAGAGCCATAGCAAACAAAGAAGCAGTTGTTAAGTGGAAGAGCAAGCATTCTCTGTGGAGGCATGTTCATGGATGAACATAATATTGTTAAAATTGCCATATGACCTAAAATGATCTACATACAGGTTCAATGCAATCTCTATCAAAATTCCAATGACATTTTTCACAGAAATAGAAAAAAAAATCCTAAAATTGGTATGGAACCACAAAAGATCCTGAATATTTAAAGCAATCTTGAGCAAGACAAACAGTTCCTGTTTTCAAACTATATTACAAAGCTATAGTAATCAAAACAGTATGGTATTGGCATTAAAAACAGGCACATAGATCAATGGAACAGAATAGAGAGCCCAGAAATAAAGCCACATGTATATAATCAATTAATTTACCGCAAAGGCAGCAAGTATACAATCATGGGGAAAGGATAATCTCTTCAACAAATGGTGTTGGGAAAACTGGATAGCCACATGCAAAAGAATTAAATTAGACCCCTATCTTACACCACACACAAAAATCAACTCAAAATGGATTAAAGACATGAATGTAAGACCAGAAACCATAAAACTCTTAGAAGAAAACATATGGAATAGCTTCTTGACATTGGTCTCGGCAATAACTTTTTGGAGTTGACTCTAAAAGCAAAAATAAACAAGTTGGACTGCATCAAACTTAAACACTTCTGTACAGCAAAAGAAACCATCAGCAAAATGAAAAGGTGACCTATTGAATGGGAGAAAATATTTTCAAAGCACACATCTGATAAGAGCTTAACACCCGAAATATCCAAGGAACTCATACAACTACATAGCAAAAAACCAAACAACCCAATTAAAAAATGAGCAAATGACCTGAATATACATTTTTTCAATAAAACATACAAATAACCACCAAGTACATGAAAAGTGCTCAACATCACTAATCATCAGGGAAATGCAAATCAAAACAACAGTCGGATATCAACTACTACCTGTTAGGATACCTGTTATCAAAAGGACAAGAGATTAATGCTGGTGAGGATGTGGCAAAAAGGAACCCTTGTACACCACTGGTGAGAATGTAAACTAGTACAGTCAGTATGGAAAACAATATGGAGGTTCTACAAGAAATTAAAAATAGAACTACCATATGACCCAGCAATCCCACTTCTGCTTATATATCCAAAGGAAAGAAAATCACTATCTTGAAGAGATGTCTGTACTTCTACGTTCATTGCAGCGTTGTTTACAATAGCCAAAACATGGAAACAACCTAAGTGCCTACTGAAAGATAAATGGGTAAAGATGTGGTGTGTGTGTGTGTGTGTGTGTGTGTGTGTGTGTGTGTGTGTATATAAAATGGAATATTATTCAGCCTTAATAAAAAAGGAAATCCTGCCATTTTCAATGACAGGGATAAACCTGGTGAGCCTTAGGCTAAGTGAAATAAGCCACACAGAGAAAGATATACTTCCTAGTATCACTTATAGGTGAAAACTAAAAAAAAAAAAAAAAAAAAAAAACAACGTCAAATTCATAGAGAGAATAGAATGGTGGTTGCCAGTGTTGGGGTGTGGTGGGGAAATGGGGAGAGGTTGTTCAAAGGATACAAACTTTCAATTATAAGATGAATAAGTTCTGAGAATCTAATGTACAGCACAGTGGGTACAATACTGGTAACAGCTGATAACACAGTATTATATAATTGAAATTTGCAGAGAGTAGATCTTAAGCATTCTTATCAGAAAAAAAGGTAACTATGTGAAGTGTTGTGTTAATTAACTTTTTGTGGGAATCCTTCCACAATGTATACATACATCACATCATCATATTGTACACTTTAAATACATTGCAATTTTATTTGTCAATTGTACTTCAGTAAAGCTGGGGAAAAAGGAAAAATAGTTGCAAATGGTAATAGTTAAAAATAAAGCAAAAAGAGAAACAGCATGATTTGCAACCTCAAAATAACTGTGGTTAACAGGAATAAGAGAATAACTTCATTTTATAACTACATCACCAACAATATCTAACAATTACTTATCTTATTTATCATGAATATAACAGACAAGAAGCATCCCACATTTACAGTAAGTGATAAAACTATGATACTCTCATGATGCTTCCTGTTGGAAGTTCACTGGTCTTCACACATGTGATTATTATGATTCGAGAAAAGTAGGCAGATATCCTAAAGCTTTATTGACATTTATCTGAGCATGGCACATGCATTTCTGAGTATTAATGATATCTTTCTTCCCCTGAAATTCCTCAATTAGGGCTCACAACCTTATTTAACTTGTAATTCAAGGATATTTTGCTTTTTTACCTGTATGCTATTTTTGAGGGGGAGGAGAGGTGCAAAAATATGTAAAGACATGGATGCATAGCTGAAGAGCAAATTTCCCTACCTTTAGGAGGTAATTATTCATAACTAGGGAAGAGGTAAGAGAAGGAATGTCATGCTCCACCCCCCTCACACCAACCAGACAAAGCAGGTCTCCCTCATATGTTCTAGCATCAGGAAGCTTCATGGAACCTGGATGAGTTCCATGTTGTTCTATTGTTGTCGCTGGTCAAAACCAGCCACCAAAACAGTCAGTTCTCCATCATTTATCCACTTTGGAGTAACATCCTCTGTACCTTGAAGTTCTGCTTAGCCCCCCATCAGATAATCTTCTGCCTGACAGTGACCCAGGATACTTGTAATGCACACTCTCCCCAAAGGGTGAAGACTTTAGCCACTTTAAGGGTTGAAGTGACTTGAAGTTAAATATTTTCCTTGACCCAAGAGGGACGAGATAGAATCAGTTTGAAATTGCCCATCCAGCTTGGAGAGCAGCATAACAGAATGAATCTTCTGTAGAATTTTACATACCATGGATACGTCCAGTTCTGAATTTTAGAAAAACACCAATTGTAAAGTTTTGATCTTCCTAAGCATTGACATTTTCAAAAAGTTCTAATATATGCATAGAGAAGATTTTTTCCTAGATTTATATAAAAATAAGCTGGCCTAGCCATAGAAGTTAATATTTTCTTTCTTTTTCTTTTTTTTTTTGGCTGCACCATGCAGCATGTGGCATCTTAGTTCCCAGACCAGGGATCGAACCCATGTCCCGAGCAGTGGAAGCATGGAGTCTTAACCACTGGACCACCAGACAAGTCCCCAGAAGTTAATATTTTCATTGTCTCCAAAGTCTCCAATTTGGATATAAAACATTAAATAAAAGTGTTTATATATATAATATATATTTTATATATTATGTATATAACACACATATATATATATGTATATATATATATGTGTGTGTGTATACACACACATAGTTTAAGCTATATATGTATTTAAAAAGAAGTAAATAAAATCAAATATTTGCAGAATATCTGAAGCACCACAGGGCCCATAGACCATAACTTAAAAATCACTCTTCTAGTTACTGGGTGCTACAAGGATAAGTAAGAGATGGTGTGTGCTTGAGAGAACCACATAATCTTAGAGGGGCTGTCCAATAAAATGTACATTAATATAGCTTATTGTCTAGTTTCCAACTAGAATGAAAATGATTGCTTTTGCAAAGGGTAAATTTTCTGTTTTTCTTTAATTTCTTTAATATCAATTCTACCTTTCTCCAATGCTTATAGAATGAAAAATATTATGTGCAATGATTGAGAGTTAATGTTGGATTTTAAAACTTCAAAGCTAGATGTAATTTCTGAATGATGCTCCTGCAGTTTCGCATTCTACTCAGCTGCTATAGTTGGTTGTGACAACTATATGAGAAGGTCTATGAAATATGTGATTTCGAATGTCGTCTATACTTTCCTAGGATTATTATGATGATACAATAAAATATACCAGTACTAAGATTCACAAGACTACTTCATGTCTTAAATATTTATTCAGTTTTAGTTTCAATTATTATTATTATTATTTTTTTAAGATGTTGCGGGTAGGAGTTTATTAATTAATTAATTAATTTTTGCTGTGTTGGGTCTTCGTTTCTGTGCGAGGGCTTTCCTTAGTTGTGGCAAGCGGGGGCCACTCTTCATCGCGGTGCGCGGGCCTCTCACTATTGCGGCCTCTCTTGTTGCGGAGCACAGGCTCCAGACGCGCAGGCTCAGTAGTTGTGGCTCATGGGCCCAGTTGCTCTGCGGCATGTGGGATCTTCCCAGACCAGGGCTCGAACCCGTGTCCCCTGCATTAGCAGGCAGATTCTCAACCACTGCGCCACCAGGGAAGCCCCAGTTTCAATTATTTTTGAATGAATAATTCACTAACATGATTCACATTTTTACAAAGGCATAAGCAAATATTCAGTGAAAAGTATCCATTCCATAACCGTTCCATAGTCATCCAGCTCCAGCATCCCAGGAGTCAACTAGTGTTACCATTTTCTTGCATATCCTTCCAGATCACTTGAGTCAAGCCACATGGTTTTTACCATGAACGAGTCAATACCTGTATGTCCCTCCTGACACACTACTTTTAAAAACTGTTGTTCTTATTTTATTTTATTATACACTGTGATTTTTCCTAAACAGTACACCTTTGAGATAATTTTATATGCATTTATAAGAGTTTTTTCTTTCTTTGTATAGGGCATGGTATCCCATTGAATTGATGCAGTATTGCATTTAGATGTGGAAGATCGTTTTTTTAAAAAGTTTATTGAAATATAGTTGATTTACATTGTTGTGTCAATTTCTGCTGTACAGCAAAGTGATTCAGTTGTGTATATATATATATATATATATATATATATATATATATATATATTT
>NW_006795223.1:355025-361373 GCF_000442215.2 Lipotes vexillifer | reverse complement strand
ATATATATTCTTTCTCATATTCTTTTCCATTATGGTTTGTCACAGGATATTGAATATAGTTCCCTATGCTACACAATAGGACCTTGTTGTTTATCCATTCTGTATATAGTAGTTTGCATCTGCTAATCCCAAACTCCCAATACATCCCTCCCCCACACCCCCTCTCCCTTGGCAACCACAAGTCTGTTCTCTATGTCTGTGAGTCTGTTTCTGTTTAAATTTGTGTCATATTTTCGATTCCACATATAAGTGATATCACATGGTATTTGTCTTTTTTTTTCTGACTTGCTTAGCTTAGTATGATAACCTCTCGGTCCACCTATGTTGCTGCAAATGGCATTATTTCATTCTTTTTTTATGGCTGAGTAATATTCCATTATATATATACACCACATCTTCTTTATCCATTCATCTGTTGATGGACATTTAGGTTGTTTCCATTTCGTGGCTGTTGTGAATAGTGCTGCTATGAACATAGGGGTGCATGTATCTTTGCAAATTATAGTTTTGTCTGGATATATGCCCAGGAGTGGGATTGCTGGATCATATGGTAGTTCTATTTTTAGTTTTTTGAGGAACTTCCATACTGTTTTCCATAGTGGTTGCACCAATTAACATTCCCACCAACAGTGTAAGAGTGTTCCCTTTTCTCCATGCCAACATTTACTAGTTGTAGACTTTTAATTTTTCTATTTTATTTTATTTTTAAATTAATTTTTATTGGAGTATAGTTGCTTTACAATGTTGTATTAGCTTCTACTGCACATCAAAATGAATCAGCCATACATATACATATATCTCCTCCCTTTTGGATTTCCTTCCCATTTAGGACACCACAGTGCATTAGTAGAGTCTCCTGTGCTATACAGTATGTTCCCATCAGTTGTCTATTTTATACATAGTATCAGTAGTGTATATGTGTCAATCCCAATCTCCCAATTCCTCCCACCCCACCTCTTTCCCCTGTGGTATCCATACATTTGTTCTCCACGTCTATGTCTCTATTTCTGCTTGGCAAATAAGGTCATCTATATCATTTTTCTAGATTTCACATATATGTGTTAATATATGATATTTGTTTTTCTCTTTCTGACTTACTTCACTCTGTATGACACTCTCTAGGTCCATCCACATCTCTACAAGTGACCCAATTTCATTTCTTTTTATGGCTGAATAATATTCCATTATATATATATACCACATCTTTATCCATTCATCTGCTGATGGACATTTAGGTTGCTTCCATGTCCTGGCTATTGTAAATAGTGCTGCAGTGAACATAGGGGAGAAGGTATCTTTTCAAATTATAGTCTTGTCTGGATATATGCCTGGGAGTGGGATTGCTGGATCATATGGTAGCTCTGTTTTTAGTTTTTTTGAGGAACCTCCATACTGTTTTCCATAGTGGCTGCACCAATTAACATTCCCACCAACAGTGTGGGAGGGTTCCCTTTTCTCCACACCAACATTTACTAGTTGTAGACTCTTTTCTTATTTATTTATTTTTGGCTGTGTTGCATCTTTGTTGCTGCACACGGGCTTTCTCTAGTTGAGGCGAGCAGGGGCTACTCTTCGTTGCAGTGTGTGGGCTTCTCATTGAGGTGGCTTCTCTTGTGGAGCACAGGCTCTAGGCACACAGGCTTCAGTAGTTGTGGCACATGGGCTTAGTTACTCCGCGGCATGTGGGATCTTCCCAGACCAGGGCTCGAACCCGTGTCCCCTGCATTGGCAGGCAGATTCTTAACCATTGCGCCACCAGAGAAGTCCCTGTAGAATTTTTAATGATGGCCATTCTGACCAGTGTGAGGTGGTGCCTCATTGTAGCTTTGATTTGCTTTTCTCTAATAATTAGAGATGCTAAGCATCTTTTCATGTGCCTATTGGCCATCTGTATGTTTTCTTTGGAGAAATGTCTATTTAGGTCTTCTGCCCATTTTTTCAGTTGGCTTGTTGGGTTTTTTTGTTATTGAATTGTATGAGCTGTTTGTATATTTTGGAAATTAGCCCTTGTCGGTTGCATCATTTGCAAATATTTTTTTTCCCAGTCTGTACGTTGTCTTTTCATTTTGTTTATGGTTTCCTTTGCTGTGCAAAAGCTTATATGTCTGATTAGGTCCCATTTGTTTATTTTTGCTTTTATTTCTATTGCCTTGGGAGACTGACCTAAGAAAACATTGGTTTGATTTATGTCAGAGAATGTTATACCTATGTTCTCCTGTAGGAGTTTTATGGTGTCATGTCTTATATTTAAGTCTTTAAACCATTTTGAGTTGATTTTTGTGTGTGGTGTGAGGGAGTTGTCTAACTTCATTGATTTGCATGCGGCTGTCCAACTTTCCCAACACCACTTGTTGAAGAGACTGTCCTTTCCCCATTGTATATTCTTGCCTCCTTTGCTGCAGATTAATTGACCATAGGTGTGTGGGTTTACTTCTGGACTCTCTGTTCTGTTCCATTGATACATATGTCTGTTTTTGTGCCAAAACACAAATCTGTTTTGATTACTGTAGCTTTTTTAGTATTGTCTGAAGTCTGGAGGGTTAGTCCTCCTGTTTTGTTCTTTTTCCTCAGGATTGCTTTGGCAATTCTGGTTCCTTTATGGTTCCATATAAATTTTAGGATTATTTGTTCTAGTTCTGTGAAATATGTCATGGGTAATTTGAGAGGGATCACATTAAATCTGTAGATTGCTTTGGGTAGTATGGAGATTTTAACAATATTAATTCTTCCAATCCACGAGCATGGGATATCTTTCCATTTCTTTGAATCATCTTCAGTTCCCTTTATTAATGTTTTTTAGTTCTCAGCATATAAACTTTTCACCTCCTTGGTGAGGTTTATTCCTAAGTAAATATTTTATTTTTTTGATGTAATTTTAAAGGGGATTATTTGTTTATATCCCCTTTCTGGTATTTCATTGTTAGTGTAAAGAAATGCAGCTGATTTTTGTATGTTGTATAATCTTGTATAATTTTTGTATGTTATATAATCTTGTATCCTGCTACCTTACTGAATTTGTTTATCAGTTCTAGTAGTTTTTGTGTGGAGTCTTTAGGTTTTTCTTTATATAGTATCATGTCATCTGCATATAATGACAGTTGTACCTTTTGGAAGATCATTTGAAAATTGGGATTAAATCATTATTAGTGCGGAATGTTGTTGGAAGAATATGATTTAGTAAGAGACATCCTACTACCCCACTGATGATTTTAAATACATGAAAGATTGAGACCTACTCCCCTAGAATGGTAGTGGGATCACACATGTGTTACTTGGGTTCACATTTACCTGGTGGCTTCAGAATGGCAAATGATACTGGTTATTCCCCATTTATGTGCTTTCCTGCAAGGTCAGATATTTTAAAATCCCATTGAACATCGAACTTAGCAGTAAATAAAGGGTCAGAGAGAGGAAATTCTCTCCATGCAAGTGAGGAGGCTCATATCAGAAAAAAAGGAAGTTAGTAAATTTTGTATCTTGTCTGTAAGTAAATGCCAATGGTCTGTTTGAAATAAAGGAGACATGGTGTTTTGTTCAGAGTGATGAGAAAATATTAGGAATAAGAATGGAAAAAGTAGAAGGAAGGGATGTTTATCCTAGGTTATTTTTTGTAGTGGAAGTGAGCTCCATCTTGGTAATGTGTGACCTCTAATCCCATGCTTAGTACTTCATGGCTGGGTCAACAGGCTCTTGGTAGGAGTGGTAAAATTTTGTGGCAGAGCACATAGTAGACAAACATGTGTGGGTGGGTTCTCTGGAATAAGACACACTGTGAATGTTCTAGATAACTTTTCCATGTGACATTGAACTTACTGATTAAACAGTTGCCAAAGGGACTGTTACCACTAATGTTTTGGGCCCCTCTGCTTGACACCTGTCTAGAACACCATGTTCTTATCACTAGACAGACCAAGAAAGTCAGTGTGATGGTCACTGTTCCGCACTTCATTTCTTTTCTGATTTAAAGCTGACCTAAAGAAATGATTAAGATTTAGCTTTCCGAATCTGCCACGTATATGTGTTTAAATTCTACTGCTCTGGAACACTGTTAATCCTCTTTCCAATATTCCTGCATTTAACTCTCCTATTCCACAAGATTCTACAGCATACTGTCTACACAGGGGAGAAAATGCTAAAATTCAGCTGTCTGCACCTAACTATGATAAAGCTCTGCGAGGACCATGTTTGGCTACACTCGGATACAAAGCAGATGGTTGTCCTACCCCGACTTCAAACCCATGAGCTTAGTGCACTATCTCTCCTTTATTCATGTAACATATGATTAAAAATTAGTAAGAAACAATGTTGTAGATCATATTAAAGAACTCTATAATTATGCAATTATGTTAATTTCTGCTCTGTGAGGGTCCCCTCATGTTTGCTCTGTAGATAATTTGTGAGGGAAACTTTTTTTAAAGAGTTCCAAATGGGAAGCAGTACAAACTGCTTTTGGCTTTACTCCTCAGTGTATCTGAATTTACATCTTCTTATTTCTTACTTCTCTGTTACAGGTATCAGAGTGACATTAGCCATGAATTTCCCTTTTGCTTTTCCTATTCTTCCTCTGGAAAGACTCTCCATTTCATTCCTGGGTAGAATGGAATGTCCCTTATTCACATTCAGAGTTCTCTCTATCTAAAGCTTATAAAAGGGGGGAAAAAAAAGACAATATAGATTGAAATCATACAAGTTTTGTTTTTAATATGTGGATGAACAAGCTTGAAGAGTAAATCCTTCTCTCTGGAAAAAATTTCTCAAGATTATTGTGTCTCCTGAAAATCCTATAATGATAGGTGAATATTAACACTGCTTTTCTTTTCATTCGTGATATAACAGTTTTAATCCTTCTCAAGACATTAAATAGGGAGAAGATCATATACAAAGAAGCCAGAAAGAAAGTATTTTTTTAAATTGTCATTAAATATGTCTGTATTTTCATGTCTATGTCTATTTATCTGCCTCTGCCTTCTTGCCTTTAGTAAATTGGCTTTACTTTTTAACATTTGCTTCAGAAATAATTGTATTCTCTCATTCTAAGGTTCTCCTCTCCTTGCCTGTAGGAGATCCTTGTGGATCACTACTGGTATCCAGCTGTTTATGGATATTACTTCTTTTACCTTCATCTAGCTCACGCCCTCTCTAAGTTCACTATTTCCTCTTATCGACCCCTTTTATCCATTTGGCATATTTGGATCTCCAATCTTTTAATCCTATTTCTTTTCTGTTCTATATACTTCCTTCCCCTAATTGAAACCTGGCTCTCTAGTTCATTGACAAGCATTTACTGAACACAAGTTATGTACAATCTTCTTTTTTTGGCACCTTGTATTTCACCAATCCATTGAATTTTCACTGCCCTAAGAGAGCCTGCATTTTTCATCCCAAGTTGGTGGAGTGTTTCAGATTCTGAGAGGCTCTCATTTCTAGGCTGAAGAGATGCTGCTTCTGTCGACTGAAAAAAAAAAAAAGCACAACCTAAAAGTTGATAATTATGTTTTATTCAGTGTACATTCTGAGGACTGGAGCCTAGGAGACAGGCTCTGGAACTGTTCTGAAGAGGTAAGGGAGGAACTAGGATATTTAGGAGTTTTTGCAACAAAAACCAGGTAGTCAGAACATCAAAAAAATGCTGTTAATTAAAGAAAAATAGGACATCTGAAGTTAGCACTTTTCTATGTACGGAAAATGCAAAGTCTGGGCTCATTGAAATCATTCTTTTCATATGTACCTTAAATGTCTAGGGCCAGTATCCTGTTTTCTCCATCATGAATCCCCTCAGGGTGCAACTTTGGGATGGGTTTGCAGCTGCATTGGCTGATGGCTTAATGTCCATGACATCCTTTGTTTACTGATATTGCAGGTGACATTCTTTGTCCCCACTCCCCTTGGTGTACCAAGCACAGGGTCCAGCACAGTATTAGTTTGGATTTAATTTTTTCAGCAATAGAGAATCATTACAAATTTTTGAGTGGAAGGAGAGCAATGATTGCACGTGATATTCTAGGACGATATTTGTGGGAATAATGTGCAGGATTGCTTGTGGTTTGAAGTATGTGTGTCCATTAATACATTGCTACAATAAAACTGAGAGAGAGAGAGTAAATAGAGAGACCAAAAAAGAAAGAACTAAATGACTTCTGACTGATTCAATAGAAGGCGAAGGAGCCATTTGTTAGATGATAAAAGAAGAGTTGTAAGCAAATAAGAAAGAACAATTGGCTCAAGAAGAAGATGAGGAACTAAAATAATGTAATTTTATGGAAGTCAATGTGAAAGAAAGAGGTGAGTCAAGTGCCATTGACTGGGCCCTTTCATATGCATGAAACATGTAGCAAATATTTTCCTGCT
>NW_006795223.1:352291-355015 GCF_000442215.2 Lipotes vexillifer | reverse complement strand
TCCTGCTGAGGTTGAATACTCTACTTGAGAGGCAGTTCAGAGCAGTGGTGGAGGTAGAAAGCATTTGGAGGAAACCGAAGAGGAAATGAGTAGTTTTCACACAGGAGTCATTATCAGGTAACTGTGCATGGGAGAACCATGGCTGTGACACATTTTTCTTTAGGTTGGATCTGACTACAAGATGTGCTGAAAATTCCTGTTAAGAACTGAGCTCTACATGTTTATTCATGTGACTTACAGAGGTGGGAGGCTTCAGGACTTCCATTATTTTTTATCTTTCTGTTACCCACAGGGAGGCCTGCCTCTGCTACTATCCAGGCATCCTGTACTCCAAGGACTCCTTTGCCAGAGTAGGAATGAGGCTTGCAGAGCTCCAGACTTCCTGACACTCCCTGATCAGCTTGACTATACTTATTTTTTTTAATTGGGGGAATTATGAAATTTTAAATATTCCTAGATTTTAAAGCAATCATTTTCTCCTTAGTTGTTACGATAAAAAAAGGATCTTCCTGAAGTTCTCTTTGCTCTAATGGAATACCAACCAGCTTAAAAGAGGGTTAGAAAATCAACTGTCAACAAAGACCAGGCAGGTATAACACAAGCATATGAATTAGGCTAGGTATAAGACTATTGGGAGTGACGTTCCTGTAGTAAACTAGATAGGGTGTGCTCCACCCAATGGCATGCAAATTGAAATGTCTTTAAAAAGCTCTTTACTGCAGGATAAGCAACGTGAGTATATATCATTTGAACAACATGTTTTGAGAATGCTTCTGTTAGATTGAGGTATAGAGAGAAGGATCTCCCACTGAGTTTCTGCTCCTGTCACATTATGGGCTAGTCACACAACTTGCCCTATATCAAATGGATGCATAGGCTGAACTTCAGATTTCATATATTATCTTTGCTCATGACTGAGTTAAAAGTTTAGGAAACGAAAAGGCAATAAGTGTAGTTCACTGAATTGTCAACTATGGTTGGCCACAGTGTCATTGTAGGACTTGGATTGGGTGATTTTTGCATTGATAGTACTTGAACATATTCTAACCTCTACCAACTTCTAGCCTAGTCTGAAGCAGTAGAAAAATCTAGACACAAAGCAAAGGCCAATGTGTTTAAAACCTCAATAAAAGAAACATAAATTAATACCATCAGAGTTTAACACAGCTGTTTATTTTCTGTTTGATATTTTTATTCTGAGGTGTAGTAATTACGCACCAATAATATTATTAATATTCTGAACATTTTTGTCACTGTGGGAAATTAATTTCATTTATTTAATTAAATAATTTAAACTTTCTTTGCTAAAGAATTAAATGTAGCTTTAGTTTACCACGGGGTTATATCTTTTCCTCTAAAAATATGCCTATGATATTTTTGTGAAATTCAACAGAAAAATAGAATTACACTACCAACAATTTGCTTAGAAACACCTCTGTATCTGAATAAAGGATACTGTAAAGCAAAAAGAATGAAGTTTTATAATATCTATGATATAATAAGATCCTTTAAGGTTAAATTCAGATAGGTGTAACTCTAGATCATATAGGACCATTCTCTTGAAAAATAAAGAAGAAAGGCAAAGATTTTTTTCATATGGAGTGTAGGTGAGAGAAAAGATAGAAAATTTGAGTATTTTTGCAGCTTGGGGACTATTCCATTTGGTTTGTACTATTCCATTCAATTCCTTACCAGGGCAATTTTCCATTTGTAAGGGACAACGCTCATTAAACAGCATGTGTGTATGTCCAAGGGTTTGTTTAACTTAAAGAGATACAGTATCTTCAAGTTTTCCAAACAAAAATGGCCAGTTCAAAGTTCTATGACCAGTGGCATGTAAACTGAAGCAATCAGTGCAAGCCTGGTGATGCTCTGTTAAAATTTCAAAGGTTACCATGCGTGGGCTTTAGAATTTGTTTAGAGAGACGCAGCGATAACCTTGACTCTCTTTCAGTGGAAGCAAGAGTTTATTAATCTGAGACCCATCATCCACAATTTAATCATTAATGTTTATCTCAAGATTCAGGTAATCATATTCCACTATAGATTACTTGGTTCTACAGATGGGTGACTGTATTTTATGTTTGCTTTTTCCCATGCCCCGCAATTTTAAATTGTTCTTTTTGGAGTTTAATTTTAATTCAGTTTATTCAACTCAAGGTCAGGTGGCCTAACACAGTTATTAGGGGTCTTCAAAGGTCTCTGTCCAAACAACAGGATTAGGCTTGCAACTTGATTGCTAAACTCAACTTTAGACTTTTTCCTGTTTAGTGTCTTAGTTGCTGAAGTGGAAATATCTATAAATCAGATATCTTGCTTTTAATTGAAGAGATCTTTTATGCACTGGCTAACAATGACTGCTCTTTCAATGAGACCATATAAACAATAATTGGTTGAGACTGAACTTCATGAAAACTCATTTAATAGATGCTTAGTGTGCAAGCACATTAACTAAGTACCTCCTAAAGCTCATTCAGGTTCCCCTTTCCCAGTTTTATTGTGATAGGTTCTCAGTTTTCTTTTAAAGTTTCTAAAAGGACAGACTTGCCTTTCTACTTTACAATGCATAACCAAACCATAATTGTTATTGTTATTTTCTGATTTTATTCTTTCACCTGCCACAAAAATAAAACATGTTTTTTTGTTTGTTTGTTTTCATTGTTTTCTTTGGGTAAATGTTGCTCTGAAATTTTTTTTTTTTTTTTTTTTTTTTTTTTTTTTTTT
>NW_006795223.1:345826-352281 GCF_000442215.2 Lipotes vexillifer | reverse complement strand
TTTTTGCGGTACGCGGGTCTCTCACTGTTGTGGCCTCTCCTGTTGCGGAGCACAGGCTCCGGACGCGCAGGCTCAGCGGCCATGGCTCACGGGCCCAGCCGCTCCGCGGCACGCAGGATCCTCCCGGACCGGGGCACGAACCCGTGTCCGCACCGGCAGGCGGACTCTCAACCTCTGCGCCACCAGGGAAGCCCTGAATATATTTTTTTTGACATATGTATTTCTTAGATGTTTGGGTAGTAGTTGGTAAATCTTTCTATTCTTTCATTGATTATCTATTTTAGGTATTTTAAATGAGGACTAGGATAATGGAAAGCTACTAGACCTCAACTTAGAAGAACGAGGCTTTATGTCTTGCTACCACTTACTCGAATTTGAACCTTAGACATGTTTGTTCTTCTCTCTGTACTATTTTCATGGTCTCCCAGAGCTACTGAAATAGCTATGTTTAGCATTATACAAGAAATTATGTTGCATTGATATATAGCATTATTACTATTATAAGGTCCTGGAATAAAAGACTAGTGCCTGTTCAATTAAGTTGTGTGGATCATATTTCGAACTAAAAATAAATACTCATGGTCTAACAAGTAATTTTTTTTATTTGTGAGTTTAAATAGCAAGGCTTAAAGTATATAAAATTAAACCATATTCAGTTATGCTTCTAACTAAAGATAATATTGAATGGAATTAATAGCAAATGTCATTATAATGTTGAGTGGAACTTCAGGGTTATAATATTTTTTTTCAAGGATAGGTTACTTTTAACCACTGTTAAATTAAATTTGCAACATCAGGAGTTTTGAGTCACATTTCCTTCCAGAGCTCCTACAACACACATGTGGTCAGCCCTGTCCCCTGACCTTAGTTAATGTGTAGGGAATCTGGAAGAATTCTGTGAGTCTGAAATAATCAGTGTTAAGTATATGGATAAAGTTTGTGGGCTCTGTGAGTCTCAGGCATGCAGCAGAGTGAATGGCAAAGAGCACTGATTCTGAAGTCAAAATGCCTGGGTTTGCATCCTGACCCCACTACTCACTAGCTGTGCACTCTGGAACAAGGTGAACTACTTAACCTGATGCTCCATGCTCCTTACCTGTTAACTGGGCATAAAAATAATACCTGCCTCAGTTATGAGGATTAAATGAGTGCTTATGTGTAAAATGATCGGAGCAAGGTCCATCATGAGTGCTATTTAAGTGTTTCTTTTTGGGAGTAAACACTCATTTCCCCTGCCTGATGCTACACAGACTTACTCTTAGGGACTTGTTCATTTTTAGACATAGAGAGAAAAATTTGCACTTTATAGTGGTTTCAGAAGAATCGAAATTGTAGAAGGAACTTTATAAATCATCCAGCCCCATCGCTCCATTTTATAGATGAGGCAATTGAGACCCAAATCTTGAATTGCTTGTCCAACATCACTTTAAATAAACTCCTATTAGGCAGGTAAACCCATTACAGATTTGTTACTGATGGGTATACTCTCATCTAGCTAGGATCATGAAATATCCAGATTGCTTGAGTCCCTTGGATTACAAAGACCCACCGAGTTGAACTGAGATCTAAGAGCTTCAACTGACCCAAGGTGAACACCTTAATAGACATTTCTCCAAAGAAGACATACAGATGGCCAGTAGGCACATGAAAAGATGCTCAACATCACTAATTATTAGAGAAACGTAAATCAAAACTACAATGAGGTAACACCTCACACCAGTCAGAATGGCCATCATTAAAAAGTCTATTATTTAAATAAATGCTGGAGAGGGTGTAGAGAAAAGTGAACCCTCTTACACTGTTGGTGGGAATGTAAGTTGGTACAGACACTATGGAAAACAGTATGGAGTTCCCTCAGAAAACTAAAAATAGAATTGCCATATGATCCAGCAATCCCACTCCTGGGAATATACTCAGACAAAACTATAATTCAAAAAGATACATGCACCCCTGTGTTCATGTATAACAGCACTATTCACAATAGCCAAAACATGGAAACAACCTAAATGTCTATCGACAGATGAATGGATGAAGAAGATGTGGTACATACATGCAATGAAATACTACTCAGCCATAAAAAAGAACAAAATAATGCCATTTGCAGCAACATGGATGCAACTAGAGATTATCATACCCAAGTAAGTAAGTCAGAAAGAGAAAGACAAATACCATATCATATCGCTGGTATGTGGACTCTAAAATATGGCACAAATGAACCTATCTACAAAACAGAAACATCTCAAACAGACTCATAGACATAGAGAACAGACTTGTGGTTGCCAAGGCAGAGGGGGGAAGGGAGAGGGATGGAGTGGGAGTTTGGGGTTGGTAGATGCAAACTATTATATTTAGAATGGATAAACAACAAGGTCCTAATGTATAGCACAGGGAACTATATTCAATACCCTGTGATAAACCATAATGGAAAAGAATATCTATAAAAAAAGAATGTCTATATGTGTATAATTGAGTCACTTTACTGTATAGCAGAGATTGCCACAACATTGTAAATCAACTATACTTCAATTACAAAAAATAAAAATAAAGGAAAAAAAAAGAACCTAAGTAAAGCGTGAGTTCCCTGATTTGCATTTATTGTCTTTCTCTGATTCAAGGTGCTCTATTTTTATGCATTTAGATTTTTATGTATGCAGAAAAATCTTATTAATGTGCAGTTTCAAAATTCCAGATTTCAAAGCCTCTAGCTTTGTGATGCTGCCTTAGGCTTACTTTGAATTTTGCTTTCTGGTATTGTGTGTGAGTTGTCTCAGCGCCAAAATGAGAGTTCTTGTTAAGAGGGAGAACAGTGTAACGCTACAGATGCTTAAGATGGATCCAACTAAATGAATATTTCTACTCTCTTTGACAAAAAGAAAAGGAAAAAAGATTGGTGGATTATGGAAAACACAGAATACTGGGGATAGAGCAGTAGTAGTCCAAGGCATTTTGCAACAGGAATACATGTTATCAAAGTCTCAATTTATAGCAATATCTATAAAAAAAGAACATCTCACTCTATTAGATAAAACACTAGAAAAGTAATTTTATTGCAATGCTTGCTTCACCATGAAAACTTCTAAGTGTGTAAATTAACTAATTCAGTATAATTCAATTTACCATGCAAAATCTTGTGTGCCACACTGGGGGATAGGCAGCAACGGTTGTGTTGTATTAAGGGAGAGCTATTACTTATAAGGAGCATTTCTATAAAAGTATTTTTTTCCCTGAGATTTTGATTTATGTTAGTTCTTTTTTGGAGCCAATTGAGTCTCTTGTTGACCCTCAGATAATGAATTTACTGTTATGTCGACTTAAAACATAATGCACAGCTTAAAGTTTAGAGTTATATTTTATTCGGTGGACAAATCTGAGGTCTTAAGCCTGGGACACAGCATCTCAGATAACTCTGAGAGACTGCTCCAAAGAGACAAGGGGGGAGCCAGGATAAATAGGAGTTTTTGCAACAAGGACCAGGTAGGTGGAACATCAAAATATTACTGTTAATAAAAGAAAACCAGATATCTCGAGTTAAAGAATTTAGTGCTTTTCTATGTATGGGAAGATGCAAGAGTCTCGGCTCATTGAAATAATTCCTTTGATAGGCACCTCAGCTATCTGGGCCAGTATCCTGAGTTTCCTCAGGTGCATCATTGGTGGTGGCTGTAGCAGCTGACTGCTAGATGTTTGTCTCCATCCTGAATTCCTTCAGGGCTCACCCCCAGGAGGCTGTAATATAGTGGCTTGATGGCTGCAACATCCTTTGTTTACTGATTTGGCAGGCAATATTTTAGTTCTCAGTTATGTCACTCCTAAATTTAATACATATCTGTAATGACAGATATTTAGAAATTGCAGATTTAACATTCACAGTTTTGATTACTTTCAAAGAACTCTGAAGGTCCTTTGCATGTACAAGTTTATACTTGTGCTGAAACATACATTTTAATTGACGGTGTTGGGATGTTGAGTGAGTCACTCACTTATTCTCTTATTCACTGAATAAGTCAAATATTTGTTGTGCATTTACTATATGCCAGCCTATCACCTAAAAGGTCTAGCCAGTCCCATATATATTTCAATATTGCTTTTTGGGTTTCTAGTTTCTTTGTCCAGTAACTCATTACTGTGATATTAGCAAATTCAGAGTTAAGACATTTTTAAGGATCTACTATATGTTCTCTCATATAATTTTGATCTTTAAAAGGATATTTAACATGGAAGGGTCATTGTGACTAGGTTTGATGAATCAGGTCTGATATACTTTTCTACTTTGATTGATTCTCTAATTATTTGGCTGATATCACATACCGCTTGGTTTATTTTTCCCAGCACCCAGAATACCATCTTTTGTGTTAATTTGAATAAAATTAAATTAAATTCTGTTTAAACGTGTGAATTCATTAGCTCTGTAATTTCTCTGTTGGTGTAGCAAACTTGCTATCATATGTGCTTATAAACATAAAATTTGCTACAATTTATTATAAAATTTTCTTAAATTTTAAAAATTTGAGACCAGAACATCAAATACTACAATGATCTATGAATGTGATGTATATTCAGAATTGGTAAGAGTGTATGAGGAGGTATGTGTGACCTCTTAGGTATTAAAATCAGCTGACCAACTCTGGTAGCAATTCATAGGTTCAAATAAATTTGTTATTTGAAGCAGTGACACTTCCTGCATTGTTAGATATTTCCTTGACAAAAGTTAAGTCTATTAATTTTCAAGGAACAGTCCATTTAAATTTGTATTCTGCACTCTGAGTAGTACAAAAAATCCTGTTGAATGGAAATAAGATTCTAACTTCAAAATGGCCTTTAAATTACCTTAGTTTCCTAATCTAAGATGATTACTTGTTTTATTGTTGTAACATATCTAAAATTAGGGAGCATCTTGGAACTGATATGTGGTTTTTTTTAAACATCTTTATTGAAGTGTAATTGCTTTACTTAATTTGTGTGTGTTAATTTCTGCTTTATAACAAAGTGAATCAGCTATACATATACATATATCCCCATATCTCCTCCCTCTTGTGTCTTCCTCCCACCCTTCCTATCCCACCCCTCTAGGTTTTCACAAAGCACCGAGCTGATCTCCCTGTGCTATGTGGCTGCTTCCCACTGGCTATCTATTTTACTTTTGCTAGTGTATGATATGAGTTTTTTAATGGTGCTTTCTTTTTTTCTTCTTTCCTCTCCTCTGAAAAGTTATTACTAAATTGTGAAATCATGTCTATAAATAATGGCATATTAAAATGGATGAATAATGTAAATCAAATGGAATATGAGAGGATCAGTTTTTGCTTCATTTCAATTTCATGTAAGATATGTAATTGAAAAGGTGAATTAAGCAGCTATTCCTACAGATTTTTCAAATTAATGAAATTTCACTAGCATTTCTAATTTCCCAAGATTTTTGTTTACTACAGAATTCTAGTAGTGCAGTCACGTTACTACACCAGTCTCCACTCACACTGGATTTTATGAAAACGTGTTAAAAACTACATGTTGAAAATATTTATTACTGACTTTATTCAATAGTGGTGTATTGGGAACAAGGTGCTTTGTTTGTACCTTAGCATAATTCCTGGTACTCTGCAGGCATGCAGTAAATATTTGTGGAATGATTGACTAAAACAATGAATGCTTAATATATTTCAAAATTAGTTAAAGATTTCTCTAAAAATCCCTCCTAGGGTATATGATTAAATTCTATAAATATATTGATACTTAACAGTGACATAAAAACAGAAAGACAGGTAGCAAATCCAGGTCATCAGATTGAATCAGAAATCTGACTCCCATTGTTTAAAGAAAATAACTAGTAGAAACTATTGAAAAATTGTATGTGTAGATATTGAATATGTGCAATTATATGCAATATTGTCACTATATATTGAAAAATATGTGTATTTAGAGATATTGATAACTTAACCAAAATGAATGACCTCTTGAACATGGCACTTACATCCAGCTTCTTCTGAAAATCTTTGTAATATAACTTATTTTCATAAAATTATATGATTTATAAATAATAGCAAAAATGAACCTGAATAATTAATCTATTTAAGTGATTTTTAAAATTATACATGTTACTTTAGGTTCTTAGGTTTATAATGCATTTGTGATATCCCTGACATTCGCTAAAAATTTGGGGGGATATAGATCAATTTTCAAAGAAAAATTAGTTTTAATTTACTTAAATACATGTGTGCGTTTGTAAGTAAAGCAGCTGTGTAAGAATGTAACTTTCCTTAATTTTTTCTAAGTCAAATGTATTTCAATTTTGAACCTGCTCAAGTAGAGTACTTTTCATCTCCATCACTTTGGGGTTGCTTAAGACACGTCTCACAGTTATTTCCTCTCTGGGGTCTTACTCCCTCCCAAACCCTTCCTGAATAGAATACAGGGTCTGTCTTTCTCTCAAGATACTAATTTTTCTAAAGCTTCCCTAC
>NW_006795223.1:333802-345816 GCF_000442215.2 Lipotes vexillifer | reverse complement strand
TCCCTACACTCTTGGAGAAAAAGAGAGCCTTTAAGACAAGCCTTTCTCTCTGACTTTGAGGGACCATATTCTTTTTTTTCTTTTTTAATTGAAGTATAGCTGATTTACAATGTTGTGTTAGTTTCTGGTGTACAGCAAAGTGATTCAGTGATATATGTACATATATATATTCCTTTTCATATTCTTCTCCATTACGGTTTATTACAGGATATTGAATATAGTTTCCTGTGCTATACAGTAGGACCTTGTTGTTTATCTATTTTATACTCAGTAGTTTTTATCTGTTAATCCCAAACTCTTAATTTATCCCCTCTCCCCTTCCCCTTTGATAACCGTAAGTCTATGTCTGTGAGCCTGTTTCTGTTTTGTAAATAACTTCATTTGTATCATATTTTAGGTTCCACATATAAGTGATATCATATGATATTTACCAGGGACCATATTCTTATTACTTCCCTCCACATCTGTCTCCTCTCCCCAGCCTGATAGATTATTTCTTGTCTCTTCTCATGTCCTTTGCTCTTCCCCAAGTACTTCCCCCAAACATTTTGTCTACTTCAGTAATACTTTCAGCTCCTCTAAGAGCTTAAGTTTTAGAAGCCAACATTAAAGAGAACTCTTTGTCCATGCTTTTCATCCCTTTACATCCCTCCTCTAAAGCATTTAGCACAGAATATCCTAACTACTTATGACAAAAATCAACATTTTCTGAAAAAAGGAGAATTTACTAGATCAAATGCTATCCCACCACATAGGTACTGATATTTTATTTTATGGGGACACGTCATCTTCAGTTTGTGAGTATTTGGTAAATATCCAGTGATAGTAGTGCCAACCCCCCAAATTTTGGGAATTTTCATATAAAATAAGGGCATCCTGAGGCATTTTTTGTTTGTTTGTTTGTCGAATTAAGATAGAAGGTAAGGGGCTTCCCTGGTGGCGCAGTGGTTGAGAGTCCGCCTGCCGATGCAGGGCACACGGGTTCGTGCCCCGGTCCGGGAGGATCCCACATGCCGCAGAGCACCTGGGCCCGTGAGCCATGGCCGCTGAGCCTGCGCGTCCGGAGCCTGTGCTCCGCAACGGGAGAAGCCACAGCAGTAAGAAGACCGCGTACAGCAAAAAAAAAAAAAAAAAAAAAAAAAAAAAGGGGGGGGGCCGTAAAAGCCCCCCCCCCCTATTAAAAAAAAAAAAAAAAAAAGATAGAAGGTAAGGATCTTTAGAGAAATCTCTCCTGTGATGTTTTGGAGAATGATAAAGTAGGACTATTTAACAGTGAGACTTAATTCATTAAAAAATTTTTTAAATGGGAAGTTTTTAAGTGCTGAAGACCAGAGGAAACTTATGAATATACCATAGTAACTATTTCTTGCATTTGTAGCTGTAAAATTGAGACAGGAAAGTAATTCACTTCAAGGTCACAGCCTGTTAGTGGCAGAGTTCAGAACTGACTCTGACTCCTGTTTTAACACTCATCTTATATCAGGATTCTGCTAGGTGCCTGGTACTATTCTAGGCATGTAACATGCATACCTAAAATGAAATAAAATAAACATTTTCTAGCGGTTTTTTATTTTTTTCCCCTTAGGGATTCCAGATTAACCTTGGCTGCTTTTAACTGTATTAAGACTTTGAAACAGGGTAAATGTAAAGGTTCTTTACAAGGATTGTGTAGGTTAGCCTTACAAATATTTCCTAGAATCACCTTGGCAGACATCAGTAATGAATAAGATATACGTGAGTAGCTGTGTGTATTCTTTCTGTCTCTCCACCTAAAGCATATCCTGTTTGCTAAATATCTTGGACTCTTCACTCCCATTTGTTTGCTTGTTTTTTTTTTTTTTTGGACACCATGATTTCCACATATACATGTACTTGTGTATGTACAACATATAATAGCGATAATAAAAGCTATAGTAATAATAGCCAACATTTATTGAGCACTTGCTATGTGCCTGGTACTTTCTAGGCACTTTACACGTATTAAATCACTGAATCCTTTAAAACAAATCCGCATCCCCAATTTATAGCTGAGAAAATTGAGGCATAAAGAAGTAACTTGTCCAATGGCAAAAACTAGTAAATGGCAGAGGGATGATCACACCCAGGCAGTCTGTGGGCTTAGTCACTTCTCTCTGAACATAGGAGTGTCATATAAGTGTTGTGTGTTCTCCTTGTACATCATGAGGTTTTGACAGCAGGTCAGAGGGAGAAAGAACTTCTACAAACTAAGTTTAATGTCTCTGCTAATTTGCTAATTTGTGTGTAGTATGGCACCCACTGCCATATTTTTAAGACTTTTCATATTGGAAGAGGTAAAGTGATGTGAGGTATTGTAGAAAACTGATATTATAATCCCTAGCTTTACTTCATCATGTAGTCCCTTACAAATGCCTCTTCACTGATGTGTTAAGGGGGCTTGGCAGAACATGTGAGACATAACAAATATTTTAAAATACCGTATGCTGACACATATATATGGAATATAAGAAAAAAAAAATGTCATGAAGAACCTAGGGGTAAGACAGGAATGGAGACACAGACCTACTAGAGAATGGACTTGAGGATGTGGGGAGGGGGAAGGGTAAGCTGTGACAAAGTGAGAGAGTGGCATAGACATATATACACTACCAAACGTAAAATAGTTAGCTAGTGGGAAGCAGCCGCATAGCACAGGGAGATCAGCTCGGTGCTTTGTGACCACCTGGATGGGTGGGATGGGGAGGGTGGGAGGGAGGGAGACGCAGGAGGGAGGAGATATGGGAACATATGTATATGTATGACTGATTCACTTTGTTATAAAGCAGAAACTAACACACCATTGTAAAGCAATTATACTCCAATAAAGATGTAAAAAAAATATTTCCACAAATTAGATCACTGTCATATCTAAGTTAGTGATTGTTTTATTGTATTTACCATTGGAGCTTTTCAGAGCTGTTAGCTGTCACCCACATTATAGAATAATGGGACTTGTTTGTTGGATCCCTACCAGGTAAGATTTCCCTGATTGATAACACAGATGCTGGACTCAGCATTTCTCCTTCTCCCCAAAGCTAGGCTACTCCCTGGAGGTCATTTCTTTGTGTGGACTTTCTGTAATTCATTTGCCCAGAGTATACTTTTCAATGGACATAGTTCACTCTTTGTTGATCAGAGTTGTAAAGTATTTGCTGTCTGCCTACGTTTTGCAAATTATCTGTGGCAAAGGATTAAAGTATAAACATCAGGTCATTGGCCTTCAACGTGATGAATGGCCTGATGTTATAATTTTAAAAATCCTTAAATGAATTCATTCTTTAATATATTGAAGGATTTCTACAGGATGATTTTTGTATGCAAAAGAAATTCACTACAGTCAGAGATGATTCTAAAGTTTAAGGGGTCGGATAGTTCTATATATTAAAATTTTAAAGTACTATGATTGAATAGAAGTGCTTTTTGCTTGTATCTTTATTTAGCGTTCATGGCTGAATGCCTTATATTATAGATTTTTTTTTTGGCTTGTCTTGGCTTTTTAATTTGTAAAATCCTTGGGAGAAATTACTGTGCATATTGATATTTTTGTGCGTATCATAAAGCACCAATATTGTTTCTAATACAATGTATACTCTCAAGAAAGATTTTGAATTAATTATTTGTCCAAATTAAATGCAACTATAAATCTATCTCATTATTTGCACAAGAATATTCAAATTGTAGGGTCAAGATATATTGGTATGATCACCAAGGTAGATATTGTATCATTAAATCAGAGAGTGTATGTGATTAACCAATAATTGTTCATGAGAATAACCAAGTGATATTGCTTAGAAATATCCATTTGCAACTCAGTGGGACTGCAGATAAGTAAAAGTAGAAATTTATTATCTTTTCTATCAAGGTAAACCTGGTTTTGATTGTCACATATATGTATAATCTATCAACAATTAATGAATTCTCACCATATATTTAGCTCTTTTAAGTACTGTTGGTTACATTTCTACCAGGATGTCTAACAGATATTTCAAACTTAACAAGGCCAAACAGAACTATCAATTACCTTCCTTAAACCTCTATGTCTTCTCCCACCTTCTTCTCCCCCATCTGTCCCCCAAACCCTCCCCATCTCCACAAATGGCTCCAGCATTCTTCAGTTCTTGAGGTCAAAACCTACGAGTCATTGGGTCTTTTTTTCCCCTCACACCTCACATCCAATTTATCAGTAAGAACTGGTAGCTCTACTCCCCAAATGTATTCAGAATCTGACCACTGGTCACCATTTCCTTTGCTATAATCCTAACCTAAACCACCATCATCTCTTGCTGGGCTACTGTCCAGCCTGCTGGTTTCCCTACCTCCACTCTTGCCCAGTGTGGTCTATTACATCTAGACAGTGATCTCTCTAAAGCTTAGATTAGATCTTGTCATGCTGCTGCTTAAGAATTGACCTATGACTTTGAATACCTCCAGAATAAAGTTCAGGCTCCTTACTGAGGTCTAGAGCATCAGCTTCTGCCTCTTTCTGGACCTCATCTCCTCCTACTCTCTCCTTGTTCACTGCACTATAGCTATCCTGGCCTACTTTTTGTCCCCTCTTAGAGCCTTTTCACTTACGGTGTCTTTTACTTTGAATGCCCCTTGCCCCCAGCCCTAACCTCACCATGCCCATCTCGTTGTCATCATTCAGATCTCAACTGAAATGTCACCTCCTCAGACAGGTCTTCCCTGACATCCTTTGGAAAAACGATAACCTTTCACTAATCACATTCTTTCTCAGTACCTGATTTTATTATCTTCAACTTATCAGTACATAGAATTAGCTATATATTTATTTACTTGTTTACTTGCTGTCTTTTCTACTGGAATGTAAGCTCCTTGAGGTCAAGGAATATGTATGTTTTGCTCAATGGTGAATCTCCAGCACCTAGAGTAGAGGCTGGCACATAGTAGGTCATCAACAAATTTGTTGATGAGCTGGCTAACTGGTCTTTATATTCTTTTCTGTAAAACAAAACACACGGAACCAATTATCTATAAGGACTTTTCTAATCCTAAGATTTTGCTTTAGTCTCTTAAAACTGTATTGGTCTGAATAATGAGGATAGCAAAATGTCCAGGTTGAACCCATACTCTAAGACCCAGATTAAGTCACACCTCTGACCACACTGCCCTACAGAACTTTCTGCGACCTTCCCTATGTGGACAATTTCAGAGTCTCTAAAGGCCAGTCTACAGTTAGCCATATGCTGTTTTGCCTTCTTAGCTAAAGTGCTCTTGCATGTACATCTATAGGTGCAATTTCATTTGAACACGCTCAAGGTAAGAGCCTGTGCTGGTTCCAACCTGCTTTTCCTAAAATTCACTGAGTGCCTATATGTGCCAGGCACTGTTTACACTTGACATGCATTAACTAATTTAATCCTCATAGTGATCCCATGAATTAACATTATCCCAATTTGGAAGAGAAAAAAATCAAGGCACAGAGAGTTGGGGTAACTTGCCCAATTCCACATAGCCAGTAGTGGGGCTGGCATTTAAACTTGGGAAGTCTGTTCCCAAGTCTGCTCTTAATCAACACATGATAATGCCTCATACAGTACCTGGCATAGACACTAGAAATATGTGGGAAATATAGCAGACACTAGATATTCATTCGAATGAACTGAATGAATGAATAACAAAGAGAAAGAAATGTGCAATAACAGTTCTATGCAGTGGCTATATTATCTCATCCAGAAACCTCCCAAATAATTATTACTGAAAGGGTGCGCATTACCACGAATACCTTGTTTTTTCTGGTTGCCACCTTTACATGGCTTGCATTTGTATTTATCATTCCATTCCACACTGCCTCTGCTTAATCCGGCAGTTTTGTATCTGAGCACCCATTTGTCTCCAAACAAATTCCACAGATGTCTTATCTAACCTACTGGGCTTGAAAGGCAATCGTTAGTACAACTAAACTGAAAACAACCTCAAATCTAATCTTCCTAGGATTAGCAAGACTTTGTGGCTTAGAAGGACTTTGCTTTCAGAGTTATGAAAGAGTATTCTTTCTACAGGTCTTCTAGAAGTGGAAAAGCAACGATTGAAAAGAATATGAATTAAAATATTTTAAGATAAAGACATATGCCTGTTTTTAACATAGTAAAGTAAAATAATATGAAAGAGTAGATTCTAGCTTTAATTTATTGCCAGATTATCTGAAATTTGAAATATTCATGGATACTTTACTGTCTAATTTCCAATGTGGTGGCCAGTGTCTGTTTTCCTCTTTATCTTGTACTGCCACCTCTACCAACTGCCTATCTTGCTGCTGCAGCCACTGGGATTGTTACAGGAAAGGTAAAAAGCAAGGCCTCTATGACAGAGACCTTATTTTAGGAGAACAAAGAATAAAGCATAAAACGCAAAGGGTAGATCCTCATGCCAGCTTCTGCAGCTCAAACTCAAGGAAAAATATTTCTACTGCCAATGGCAATGGATGTAGCTTTGCATATATAATGAAAGCTTTTAGGGACTATCAGTGGAGAACAACTGCTCTAATTTTTTGAAAGGCATCATCGATTAGATCTATACATAGATTAGATCTGTACCCTCCTGACTCCATGCTGCATGAGTTCATAATTCTTGCTCTGTTGCTCACTAACTGTTGACCTTGGGCAAGTTACTTAACCTCAGTTACTTTAACTCAATCTCAGTTTCTTCAGTTGTAAAATAAAGATAATAACAGTGTTGCCCTTATAGCGCTCTTCTGAGGAGGGAATGAGCTAATTTGAGCACTGCTACAGCATTGGCACATTGTAGGCACTTTATAAATGTTTGTTAAATAAGCTGCTGCATTTTTCTCCTGACACACTCATCAGTGCTTCGGTACAGTTGATATACCTCTAATCTAATGTAAAGGCACTTGAGATTTTAGTTAGTATGTGCAGTCTCAAAGTGAGTAAACACAAAATTTCTATTATTATTATTTGCAGTATTGACAATAAGCCCATGGACTTTCATTATGCTTTCATGGATATCAAAGAGTTTATGGACACTAGACTAGAAACTGTTTATTTGTTTTTTAACTCATTCATTCACTCAACAAACATTTGTGAATGAATACTCGTAAATACTACATGCCAGGAATGTATGTGATTACTTGTGTGTCTCTTAAATTTGCTAGAGATGGATATTTAATAACATTCCTTAGTTTTTTCCACAATACAATCATTTTGCACATTTTTACTAATTAAATTTAATTAATGGGTTTAACAACTCTCGTCCAGTACTAGACCGAGATTTTGTGGAGAATGCAATAAATAGGACAAATCTTTACTCTTATAAAATAATTACAATTTAGTAAAACCATAAAATTCAAGAGGTATGACTAAGAACTAATAAAAGTAATAGAAATTATCAGAAGAGAGTGAGAAGACTGTAAGACTGGGGGAGAGAAAGTTCTGAGGTGTGCTCTGAAGAGGAGGATTTATATAAATAGAAAGCAGAGGAAAGTCATCCTGGTGGGAGACTGCCTAATAAACAGAGACCTGGTCTGGAAATGAGCTTGGTATGCTGGGTGAGATGAAGATGACCTTGCAGCACCTTGCACAATCTTCTCACCCATTATAGTGTTATATATTTTGTAGGGCTGCCAAAAATATTACACTGAATATTACTGTCTTAATAGGGGAACTTATATGTGCAAGAGAAATAAAAGATTATGCTACAGAGATCCTTCTTTTATTTGTTCACTCATTTACTCATCCATTTAACAAATATTATTGAACACGTGTTATATGCCAATCATGTGCTATCCACTAGGGATACTGCAGTGATGGAGAAAAATAAAGCCTCTGCTTTCACGGATGTTGTAAACTAGTGGAATCAGATTCCTGAACATTTTAACTACCAGGGTAAGGAGCCTGGAATTTATTTAAAATGTAATGTAATGTAAAAAGACTTTAAGGAGAGAAAAGTTTTAGGATTAATCAGAGCATATAAGGACACCAGGTATGAACATTAATTAAGAGTTTATTATAATAACTCTGGCATGATTTGGTGAAAGCCTGAACCAGAGTTGTGTCAGTGTTTGGGGGATAAGGATAAATGTGAGATTTTAAAGAATGGATCAGAACTATTTAGGGACAGATTGGATACTTGAGGTTAAGGAGAAGGAGGCATTAAAATTACTATAAGGTTATAAAAATGAGTGACATGGAAAATTAGGGAATAATAAGTCAAGTGGGTAAATTTGGAAGAAAATTAAATGAGAGTTGTGGTGGGAAGATGACAAATTGATTTTGAACATACTCACACACTGAGCTTATGTCAAGTGGATTTTAAGGGGAGGAATAGATCTTCAAGTGTTTTTACAGTGACTGTAGTAAGAAATGCATTTTACATAATGAACTAATAACATATATAGCAAACATTTCACAAAATGATATTTATCCTACTCTATGTAATGCACCCTGATCATTTCTGTTCATTTTATTTTACTAAAAAATATTGGTCATGGCATGAAATTTATTTTGTGACCCTGTTTGAAAAACTGTTCTAAAGATAGTTGAAAATAAGAATCTTATTTTAGTTGATGGATTGTAGAGCCTTTTGGCAATAAGGAGGAAGCTAATATAGATTTTGGATTGTGCCGTCAGACATTAGGAAAAAATTTCAAGTTCACAGGGTGTAGAAATCCTTCTTAGATGATCATGGCTACAGATGGAGAGACTCCAACATATGCACAAGTTGGTTAAATGTAGCCCAGTGTGTGGATAGCAAAGAATATTAGAAATAGCATGCAATCTAATCTTCTTTTTGCTATAAAAACATTTTTTAATTTAAAAAAGGGTATCTGTATTAATGTCTGACTACACCAGATTTTTCCTACTGAGTAAAGGAATATTACTCATTACCTTCTTCTCCTCATCCTTGCAGACACATTCCATATTTGATATTTCCCAGAAATGTGCTCACAATTTTAGGGTATCGTCAAAATTAACCAAAGAACAACCTCTGAACGGACTGATTTAGGTTATTGTAGCTATCAGCTTAATATGGCTAATGGAGAAGCAATAGCACCAGTGTAGTAAGTGGCCTTGAGCAAGTTCTCTACAGATGGTCTTGCGTAACAACGTGGCTGAATAATTGGAAAGAGTTTCATATTTGAACTTTTCTAGCACCTCTTTTGTTTACTCACCTAAACTGCACACAAAAGATTATAAATGGGAATTAGTATTGGCTTGGGACTTGGATTTGGGTGGGGAGTACAAAGAAGTGTCAGCCATATGGCAACATGTTAAGAATTGAGCAACACTCTGGACAGTGAATGTGGCTGCTGGACCAATGGGATATATCATCAGGCTATGTAAATACATCTCCGTATGCCTAATGGCAAGAATGTGTTAGCTTTTCTAGCTGGCCAGTATTGAAGTAAGTCAGCATTTGCTAACATGTTTGCCTCCATTTTATCCCTGTAACCAAACTAATTCCCAGACTGCATTCCAATGAGAAACACAAAATGTGGGAGGACATACGGTATCAATATCAAGTTGCTCATGGCCTCTTACCACAGGAGTGCAATTGACTCTTGCTCAGTCAAGTTAAACTGACAGTCAGTGAAAGTTTTGAATGGCTTCCATATCCAAAGTATGCACTGGATCAGGTGTTAGGTATAGTGAACATAATAATACATGGGGTATCCCTTCAAAGACCTTATTATATATCATACTGGGCATGTAGGATATAAATTGCAGCATTTCAATTGTAAGGAAACACTGATCTAACAACCTTAATGATCCAAAAAAGAAAAAGGGAAAAATAAGTTTCTGAACAACCAAATAGATATTCCAAAGTTCAAGCACCAAAGTTCAGGCCTTACAGGCTATTTACAAGGGTCAATTAACCTCTGTCCTAGTGGGATAGGACCTACATGGTGAGAGTTGAAGAACCATGGAACCTCTGCCTCAGGTTCTGCTCTTCACTTGGTTGCCTATCTGAGATTCCACTCAGGAATTAACCAACAGAACAGCAGTACTTCTAAAATGCCTTTGTTTCAAAGAAGTTTAGGGGTGGTTTTGTGGAGGAAATAGAGTGCTGAGGAAATTGGGAGCATGGAATTGAGATAAAGGAGAGACTTCTAGATTTTATGGAGTTATAGTTTACTAAGATTGTTGATCTTTAACACCCACCTGAATTTGCCTACAAAATCAGAAATGATAGTTTTGGCATGGGGTTTCCGTTAGACAGAAGGCACACAGAGTAGAGGTGGGGTGCCAGTGGGGGGCTTGGTGAACCTAAGAAAACAGTAATCCTGGGGTGCATCTAAGACGTGCATTTGAGGTGTGCAGAGGGCTGTGGAATGGGAGAGAGGGTTTATCATGAGCCCTAAAGAGGGGTTGCAGAGGGAGATGAGTGCCACAAATACACTTTCTTACTTTTCAAATAGCCCCATGTAATACGTCTCTCTGTTTAGTGCATGCCCTCTTTTTTTAATGAATACTTCAACTTTCTCAATTTCCCTCAAATATTCAGTTCCAAGCCATTCATTCTTAGCAATCCCTTCCTTACGGAGTAAATAAAAGCCACAATCAGTAAAACCCTTGTCATTGGCTTCTAAATGCTCATCAGTGAAAATTTTCTTTCACCCTCAACCTTCTCCAATTGTCCCCCTTCACATCCAGATTTCTTGGAAGAGTTATCTGTACTGTAGTTATTTATTCCTCTCCTCTCATCTACCTTTCCAGCCACTCCAGTGTGGTTTTTGGGCTCATCATTCCATCAAACAGCTCTATTAAGGACGTTGGTAATGCTCTTGCAATAGATATTATTTCAATTCTTGTTTACTATCCCTGTCAGTAACATTTGTAACTCTTTAGTAAACATTCTCTTCCCTTACATTCCCTGGTATAACAATGCCTTGACTTGTTTCCTCTTCTCTGGCCACCTGTTATTTGATCTTTGATCTTTCCACTCCATAATGGGCCTCTCCTTGTCTCATGTTACTCTCTTCCCAGCCTATCTCAATCTTGTACTGCTTTGTGACTCACAAATAATATTCCAAGCTTCGGCCTTGCCTCTGCCCTCTAAACTCTATAACTATCTTGCTTGACATGTCTCTTTTTTTTCATTGTTCTTTTAATTTTTAATATATTTATTGACGTAGAGTTGATTTACAATATTATACAAGTTTCAGGTGTACAACATAGTGATTCACAATTTTAAAAAATTGTACTCCATTTATAGTTACTATAAAATATTGACTATATTCCCTGTCCTGTACAATATGTCCTTATAGCTTATTTATCTTATTACAGAGTAGTTTGTACCTCTTAATTCCCTATCCCTATCTTGTCCCTCCTCTCTTCCCTCCTGCCACTGGTAACCATTAGTTTGTTCTCTATATCTGTCAGTTTCTTTTTTTGTTATATTCACTAGTTTGTTTTATTTTTTAGATTACACATATAAGTGATAGCATACAGTATTTGTCTTTCTCTGTCTGACTTATTTCACTAAGCATAATACCCTCCAGGTCTATCCATGTTGCTGCAAATGGCAAAATTTTTTTATGGCTGAGTAATATTACTTTGTATATGTATACCATAACCTCTTTATTAATTCATCTGTTGATGGACTCTTAGGTTGCTTCCATATCTTGGCAATTGTAAATAATGCTGCTATGAGCATTGGGGTGCATGTTCCTTTTCACATTAGTGTTTTTTTTTTTTTTTTTATTGGATAGACACACAGGAGTGGAATTGCTGGATCATGGTAGTTCTATTTTTAGTTTTTTGAAAAACTTCCATACTGTTTTCCAGTAGCTGCACCCAACAATGTGTAGCCAACAGTGTACAAGTATTCCCTTTTCTCCACATTCTTGCCAACATTTGTTTTTTGTGGTCTTTTTGATGACATCTATTCTGACAGGTGTGAGGTAATATCTCACTGTGGTTTTGATTTGCATTTCCCTGATGATTGGTGCTGTTGAGCATCTTTTCATGTGCCTATTGCCCTTCTGTATGTATTCTTTTTTTTTTTTTTTTTTTTTT